>NC_083461.1:12120570-12398070 GCF_030014155.1 Tachysurus vachellii | reverse complement strand
TTATCATGATGCTGTTTGTTCACTAATGTTCTCTAACACACTTCTGTTGGCTTCACAGAACAGCTGTATTTATACTGAGATTAAGTTACACACAGGTGCACTCTATTTACTAATTAGGTGACTTCTGAAGGCAGTTGGTTTCACTGGATTTTAGTTAGGGGTATCAGAGTAAAGGGGGCTGAATATAAATGCACACCACACTTTTCAGATATTTATTTGTTTAAAAAAAAAAAAAATTGGACACCATTTAATAATTTTCATTCCACTTCACAATTATGTGCCACTTTCTTTCGGTCTATTTCATAAAATCCCAATAAAATACATTTTTCTTTGTGGTTGTAACATGTCAAAATGTGAAAAAGTTCAGTGGGTATGAATACAGTGCAAGGCACTGTAATTGCAAAGAAATGGTCTTTGTCTACTTGAATCATTATGAAATCTAGTTTTCCATGATGAGTCTGCCCAAAAAGTAAGTGTGTGTATATGTATGTGTGTATGTGTGTGTGTGTATATATATATATGTATATATGTATATATGTATATGTTTTTTTTTGTCCTTCCTACAGATCAGCCGCATAGAGTACATCCATTCAAAGAACTTTATTCACAGAGATGTAAAGCCTGATAATTTCCTTATGGGACTGGGGAAGAAAGGGAACCTGGTCTACATCATTGACTTTGGTTTAGCCAAGAAGTACAGAGATGCTCGCACCCACCAGCACATTCCTTACAGGGAGAACAAGAACCTGACTGGCACAGCCCGCTATGCCTCCATCAACACCCATTTGGGCATAGGTAAGGACTGTAGGCTTAGTGATATTTTGTTCTATTTTATAATAGTTCTGTTTTCTTTGATTGAGATTGTGCTTCTAGGATCATATATACTTGTAGGTTAATTTTCTTGCTATGGAGAACTTGATTCCTAGTGACGGTTTCCTATTTTTATCTAAACACTGTCAAACTTTTCCACCATGCGTGCTTATATCTGTGTCTTTATCTGTCTGTAGAGCAGTCTCGGCGGGATGACCTGGAGTCTTTGGGATATGTTTTGATGTATTTTAACCTGGGTTCACTGCCATGGCAGGGCCTCAAGGCTGCCACCAAGAGACAGAAATACGAACGCATCAGTGAGAAGAAAATGTCCACCCCTATTGAAGTGCTCTGCAAGGGCTACCCCTGTATGTATCTGTACTAGTTCACTGTTTTTCTTTTGTTTTCTGAAATTTGCTTATTCTCTGAGCTAAACCGATTTAGGAAAGAAGGCTGTTGTGATATAGTAAGGAAGGTTTTTTTTTAGTATTAGGATACATCCTATATTTGAATCTTTACAAAAAGGAATGCAACAATACTCTTTTATTTTTTTATTTTTTATTTATTTTTTTATTTATTTATTTATTTCCCCCTCTTTTGATTTTCTTCCCCAGTATGAGAATCTGGGTTGGTTGTTTTTTTATGCATGTCAATACCATTGATACTAAGCAACTGAAATAATTAACTTGGTAACCAGTCAGGGTTATATTAAAGCATTTCATTTGTGGTATTGTAGGTTGCTGATCTGTGCTGCTATCGAATAAATTTTGTTAACTCATGTGTTATTTAAAGAAAGAAAAATCAAATGATTCGTTGGTTGTTTTGTTTATAAACGAGTGCAAGCAGAAAATTATTTAGCCTCCGTGGATAACCTCACTCAATCATAAAGCAATCTGTTTTTGTCTGTTCCTTTCAGCCGAATTTGCCACATACCTCAACTTTTGCCGGTCATTACGTTTTGATGATAAGCCTGACTACTCCTATCTCAGGCAACTTTTCAGGAACCTGTTCCACAGACAGGGATTTTCGTATGACTATGTCTTTGATTGGAACATGCTCAAATTTGTAAGTACTGTTATAGTACATCATTTAATCAGTTTGACACTGCTTTGGAATATATGTAGGCGTGTATTGGTTCGTGTATTTTGTGGGTGATTGTTGAAGCATTTTACAGTTTTTGTTTATCTTCGTTATTTCCCCCTCCACAGGGTGCTAACCGTGCAGCAGAAGAGGCAGAAAGAGAGAGGCGAGACCGTGAGGAGAGGCTGAGACACAGCAGGAATCCAGCTGCTAGTGGCATCCCATCAGCCTCTGGAAGACCCCGAGGCACACAAGATGGTGCCCCACCTACACCTCTCACTCCCACCTCACACACAGGTGAACATAAACACTCTGGGTGTACGTGTTAGGATACTAAATTATATTGAATACATGAAGTCTATTTGATTGTCTGCTTACAGTATGTATTCCACTCTCTTGGTTCACAGCAAACACATCGTCACCACGTCCAGTAACCGGTATGGATAGGGACCGTAAGGTGAGCATGAGGCTTCATCGTGGTGCTCCTGTTAACGTCTCTTCATCAGACTTGACAGGACGACAAGACACCTCGCGCATGTCCACCTCACAGGTACAGATTAGCTCTGCCCATGAGATGTCCTCAAGCCTAGCAAATAGCATGTCTAAGTGGTTTAGGATATCAAATCTCTATCATAAAGAAGGTTTCTTATTAAGGTCATAGATTATAAAATTATATTGTGGGAATCTCAAATAGGCATTTTTACTGCTTTACTTGGTTAAAATGACACACGCATTTGGGAACAATTACTATGGTAGCATCAAACCTGGCTCTAAATTTTAGCTTATCTCTGTAAATATGAGTACGAAACATGTTTGCACGTACTGGGGGTATCTTTGTTGTGTTTTTTTTTGTAGTAACGGCACTTAATAATTTACACACATACCTTGACACTAGACTAAATATATTTCAAGGTTGGCATGTTAGCAGTGACACAAAACTGTATCTAGGAAATAGACTTTTGATTAGATTTCAGATTTGCAGTTAATATTGAATGTCTTTGTGCATCAACCATGCAGAAAGGCAAAGGCCTAAGCCTTATAACCTGTAGCCCGTTACATTATTGCAAAATAATTAAAATGAATTATTAAATTGTTGCAGATATTTTGTTTGACGAGTGCTATATTGTTCTCTATCTTCACCTCAGAATAGCATTCCCTTCGATCATCACGGCAAATAGCTGCTCATCACGTCCTAGTGTGAAGGCGGCAGCACCTGGTGAGTTTGAGTAGCTTACATATTAATGGGTTTTACTTGGTCAGTTCACTCTTTGTAGGTATATTTCATATTAATGGTGGCATATTTTGCTGTTCTTGCTTTAGTTTCAGAATAAATTTCCCATCAGCCCCCAGTCTAGACCACAGAGTGCAGAGGATGACCCATGTGGCAGACGAAGCAACAAAGTGGGGCAGGCCATGTCTCTCTAACCAACGAAACCAAAATGGTTTAGAATCAACTTGACCTCTTTATGGGTCTCTATCTTGCTCTTACTTTATCTTCTACTGTCTCTTACTTTTTCACTTTGGTGTATGTGCACTCAGACAGAGGATTTTACAATTATACGTTGTCTAAGGAGATTTTGGGACTAACAGACTGAATCAACCAGCTAAACTCCACTGTTCTTTGAACTGGAGTCTCTCTTTATTCTAGTACTTTCTCTGTACATCCACACGGCTGCATAACCCATCATTTGTTTTTTCTGATAAGGTTTGTGTATTTAACAGTTTTCTTGGTTCCAATCAGTATCTTGCCTAAATCATTCCCATCTCCTAAAACTTTATACAAGGCTCCCTATTTAGAACTGCTGCCATGCTTTTTATTTTACCCATTCTTTTATTATGTTTTGATAATGTAACTGGTGAGTGGTGCAGGATGGGTTACTGTTGCATGCTCATGTTGTATTTTAGTTTGAAGAGCGAAAGGGCCAAATTGTCAGCATTTCTAGCTCTTTAGAAAGAAAAAAACAAACACACAGCTTATTGGATGATTTACTTATCTTGGACTTTAGATCATACATTTAACAGGCCCTGTGAAGCTCACCTGTTTTGATTTATTTTTTTTTGTATGTCTCCCCCTTTCCTTCTTCTTTCTGACATTTTCTAAGATGTATTACTGCCCCTTGCATTGTTGCAGGTCTGTTCTGTTTCTAAGCTGTGAAATCTGTAATATATTTGTGTAAATGTTTTCATTTTTCAACTAACCGAGACTACGAACGACATGCAAATTACATTAAAAGTAAAATTACGGGTTTTTCCATTTTTTTTCTGTCCCCCTTCTTAATTCAACACCAAGCCAATAAAATGAAGTGCTGGACATGGGAGGTATTACCAACTCATCTGTCTCTTGGGCTCTGCTGTTGACTGTTGCACATCATGCACGTAAGTCATCAGTTGTTAAAACAAGTTGAGGCATGATTGCTGAACATTTAATAGAAATGAACTGACTCCTCCACGTTAAAGTTGGAGTCAGTGATATGACGCTTTCCACAGCAGCCCAGCTGTCAAGGTTGAGTATGGAGGCCTCTCTAATGAACGCTACTGCACTGATTTGGCTCTGCAGGTTGACCTGAAAGCTGATGTATTGTGTTTTACAGAAGGTGTGATGTTCTGAGCTGCTTTATTCATGTCCTAATGAAGACCAGTGTGTGGACTGGAGAAAGCTGCCCCCAGAACACCATGCTCTTTGCTTTGATGTGTGATACATGATCATGTACTAGCTCTAATGTACCATTCTGTTTGAAGGCGTGTGTGAGCCCTAAATAATGGGTTGGCAAAGTCCACTTACATTTTGGGCTTCACATTTTTGGTCTTGTCATGCCAATCTATAAGCCCTACTACAGTTTGTATCACTGTATTTGTGCGCCACATTTTTTGTACATGTGTAAATAAATGAGTTACTTGTATTTTAACTGCACACATTTTTCTGTTTATTGAGTATATTTATTTCTGGTGTTTGTGAAACAAGTGGAGAATATTAAGACATGGATCTCACACCTTATCCCAGTGTTTCCACTTTGTTCTGCTTATAAACACGTCTCTCTTCTTCAATTCAAGTGACTTCTGCCCTCTTCTGGTGACAAGGCATAATGTCAGGACAAGGCAGAACAGAAAAATTTAATGTATATTAAATATGACAACAAAAAACTTTTTTATAAGCAATAGATATGATCAATCTTTCCACAAGTCTCTTCTGCATTACAATTTTTTATTAACCTGGAGAATTTCATGAATGCAGTTCATCTAGTTAATTATTTTCTAGCTTCTGAATGCATAAGGATTTTTTTTCTCTCTTTATTTCCCCTCCCTTTTAATGGATTTAAAATTCACTATGATCCTGTAACTACAATACTACAACCCCTGGCAAAAAGTATGGAATCACCCCTCTCAGGAGATGTTCATTCAAATGTTTAATTGTGTAGAAAAAAAACAAGCACATATATGCCACAAAACAATTTTCACTCAACAATCCAAACTTCTGGCTATATAAAACACCTTAAAAAAAAACAAAAAAGATAACTAGTCAATTACAATTGTTTTTACAGATCAAACAGAGGAACAAAATATGGAATCACACAAATCTGAGGAAAATGATATGGAATCACCATGTACTTTGCATTTGTAAAACAAACACCTGTATCTGATTACAACTGCTAATTAGTCTGCAGTTAAAAAAGAGTTGCTTGCACACATTAGTGATGTGTTGAACCAAGATGATTGACATAACTCATGGCTCCAACACGAGAGATGTCAGTTGAAACAAAGGAGAGGATTATCAAACTTCTCGAAGAAGGTAAATCTTCACTGAATGTTGCAAAAGATGTTGGTTGTTCACAGTCAGCTGTGTCTAAAATCTGGACCAAGTACAAATCAAATGGAAAGGTTGTAAAAGGGAAGCGTACTGGTAGACCAAGAAAGACATCAAAGCACCAAGGCAGAAAACTTAAAGCAATATGCCTTGAAAACAGAAAATGCACAGCAATACAAATGAGGAACAAATGGGCAAAAAGTGGAGTCAATGTCTGTGACCGGACTGTAAGAAATCGCCTAAAAGAGATGGGATTTTCATACAGAAAAGCCAAACAAAAACCATCATTAACATCTAAACAGAAAAAAAAACAAGGTTTCAGTGGGTTAAAGAAAGACAATATTGGACTGTGGATGACTGGATGAGAGTTATATTCAGTGATGAATCACGAATCTGCATTGGGCAGGGTGATGATGCTGGAACTTTTGTTTGGTGCCGTTCCAATGAAATTTATAAAGACCGTCATTACATCTTCTATAAATGCACAAGTTTATGTTGAGATTTTGGACACTTTTCTTATTCCATTGAAAGGATGTTTGGTGATGGTAGCATCATTTTTCAGGATGATAATGCATCGTGCCATAGGGCAAAATCTGTGAAAACATTCCTAAAGGAAAGACATATAATGTCATTGGCATGGCCTGCAAATAGTCCGGACCTCAATCCAATTGAAAATCTGTGGTGGAAATTAAAGAAAATGGTCCACGACAAGGCTCCAACCTGCAAAGCTGATCTGGCAACTGCAATAAGACAAAGCTGAAGACAGATTGATGAAGTATACTGTTTGTCATTAGTTAAATCCATGCCTCAGAGAATTCAAGCTGTTATAAAAGCCAGAGGTGGTGCAACAAAGTACTAGTAGTGTTTTTATTTGGTGATTCCATATTTTTTTCCTATGTTTGATCTGTAAACCAGTTGTAATTGACTATAGTTATCTTTCTTTCTTTGTTTTTTTGTGTTTTATACAGCCAGAAGTTTGGATTGTTGAGTGAAAATTGTTTTGTGGCATATATGTGCTTGTTTTTTTTTTCTTCTACACAATTAAACATTTGAATGAACATCTGAGAGGGGTGATTCCATACTTTTTGCCAGGGGTTGTAGTTAGTGTGGTTTATAAACAAAACTGACTTGATGTAAACTTGACCTGTTCATCAGGAAACACTTTCCTTGGAGGTATGACATGATTGTGTAAAATGCGCAGCGCTTAGGCTTTCTTCAGTGTTGCTGTGTTTCACAGTAGGGTGGTTAAGAGTAGCAAATAGTGACACTTGTGGATTTATTTAAAATTTTATGATTACTACTACACTTCAAGAGATGTTTTAGTTCTAACGGTGTACAATGATTCCTGCCTTGTCTTAAACCATGTCAATATACTTAAACACAGATGTTCATTAATAGTGTATAGTTTTATTTATTTATTTATTTTTATATACACCATTTTCCTTCTTTAGGTCAAAGGAATAATCAAGGTCTTTACCCTCTAAAGTCACAACTATGAAAGAATGTTGGCAGTTTAGAGCAGGTCTGTCCAGTTCCTGTCCTGTAGGGCTCAAATCCAACATATTGTTCTCATATTTGTATGAAACCTGCCAGGTTGGTGTGTTCTGCAGACTTTGAGCACCGAAACCACCAAACTGCTGGATTCTAGCCACCTTTTCTTAGACGTACCTATTCATTAGATCAGCTTGAAGGAGATCATTGGCTTGTTGGTGTTATTTTTGGTCCGGGAATCTTGGCAGGCAGATTTAACACAAGATGAAATCGAAGACTGGGTACATTTGCACAAGGTAGCTGAGACATAGCAGTACGGTTAGAGTTCGGTGAGTGTGTCCAGAGTAGTAATGTGTAGATTTCCACTATGAATAATTTGGCCTAGCTGTCCATAAATTTCATTCCAATCATTCTGCAAATCAGTCAAGCTCATCTACACTGTACTTGTTTAGGCCAGTTATCTCCCATCTTCACCCTTCTGTAAGGATTGTTTCCTACTATAACACATTGTAAGGATTTTTTTCCTGCATAAATCTTTCCTGCTATAACCCACATAATCTTACCTCACAAATGGCTGGTCAATGAGATCTTGAGTTCATTCAGTTGGCTTAAAAGAAACAAGGTTTAAAAATGTATCCTGGAGGAATACTGTAATTGGACATTCATCACTGTTAAACATTTACTTGTATAAATAACAACCAAAATAAATTAATCCTTCACTGTGTGATTTATTGATAATTGGCTGCATTTGTTTATTTTCATAGCAGTAGACTGTTTTTTTTTTTTGCATCTCCAGTATGTTTGTCTTGGTGCTTCAGCCCTGCTATCAGCTGACAGAAATAATTAGCCCATATTCCTGATGTCTAGCTGTGTTTACTTCAGATAATGGGCCGTGGATTTGTCAGTAACTCAGCACAACATACCTGCTTCTGTTTATTTTCCACCCTGCCTGAGATATTAGGCACACTGACTGCACTTACTGGCAAATCTCTATTCATCCATATTCAAAACAGCTGCACTTCCCGTATACCGTCTCAGGTTTGTTTTCATGTCCAGTGGCTTGCCGTGTCACAGCAAGATGTCTCTTAGCATCACACTGAGCTATTACAGTCTGCATCCATGGCAACTGGCAAACCTGGTCAGAGAATAAAATAAATCCAAAGCCATACACTACCCTACTAATAACCTCGATACTCTTATCACACCATGTGCTACACCATACTATGTCCAATCTTCTAGCACTGTTTGACTGATCCTTCCACCTCTCAGGGCACAACGAATGTATGTATCCAAACTCTTATTTTTACCGGCAACGAAGTTGTGAAACAAACTTCTTTTACAGCTGAGTCACTGGCTGTCTTCAAACGACGTCCTCATAGACTTCCTGAAGTACTTAAATTATCACTTAAAAGAAATTGTCTTGTTCATATGCATTTCTTGCTACCTCCCCAACAAAGTTTTTATACTGGTGGTATTTTAAACCTGTAACCTAATGAACCAGGATCAGGATGTATTTATTGTTAGAGTTTTCACAGCACTTCTGTAAGTCTCTCTGGATAATCTGCCAAATGCAATTAATGTTCATTTTGAATAGTATTATCAGTAAAAATGAGTACACTTTCTTATCTACTGCTTTACTGTATGTCACTATGGTATTTGCCTGATCAGTAAATCCATGATACATGTGTCAGGTGTGAAAGCTAAAGCTTTTCCCAACACTGTCCAGTATGAACAGGTTTCTGTGCCTCATTTGAAATCTCCTCAGTCCTTGAAAAGCTTTTTTAATGCTCTAACTTTTTTAACTCTTGCCCTTTATACCACACCTCTGATAAATTATCACTCAAATCTGTTTAGAAAGTGACAGGAGCTTCACTACAAAATAAAAACCGGCTTACCAACTCAAGACTGTATGACCTAAATAAGCCGGTTAAAAACATGTTATAGAAACAGATAAATGTACTGTATGTTCCTTGACATGGTGAAGTTTTTGGGAAGGAGATTAACAGTTATGGATGGAGTCTCTTGTGTCAGTGCTTTACAACAGCTAATATGTTTTCTTCCCAGGGAAAGCCTTCAGGACAGGACTTCCTGTTTGCATGTCCAGATGCATTTCTGTTTTATTAACTACAAGAGAGAATATACAGTAAGTGGCTGATGAAAGAACAACTGTTCAGAGCTGCTCTAACGTACAGTGAGTGCTGACAGGAACATTTTTTTCACAAATGTTTACAGAGCATGTGTTGGTCATTGGTAAAATCAAGAGTGTAGTAAAAAACACTTTGGGATGTGCTTTGTCAGGTATCACATTATCTTACTACTGATCACTGTTTTCCTATAACAGCACGCCTCGTCACGTTTGAACCCTCACTTGGAATGAACACACGTCGATCAGCTTTTTCTTTCAGTTCAGAATTTTATTCAACATCTTACCGAAATATAGACACACACACAGCATCTTGAGGAAAAGAAAACAGAATAGTGAAGATAATGGTTTTTAAAACATTCCTTTTGATGTGTTTGCTGTAACTTCTTTCCACATTTAAGGCACAGCCAACTCTTAAGTATTTCATATCATCAACAAAGAGCACCACATATACTAATCTGGTTCACAATCTTTATCAGAAGTGTCTCTCATTACTGACCCAATCAAGATGCTGGATAGGTAGTCATGAACGGTGCATCCTTTAACTGCTGAACATTTTTTCAATACAAACTAAATATCTAAAACTACTTTTAAAAAATAGCTAGGAATCAATATCTAGCAAAAATAAATAAACTGACTGTGAAAAATACTGTAAAGCAGCTTCTAACTATAAAGCTAGAACATTAAAATCAATGGCAGGAGTGTCACTTGAGATTTCATATCTTTATTAACCCCAAAATTGAAAAAAAAAAGCTCAGATGCTCTGTACTTGTTCAGACCGGTGATACTTCAGTGAAATGTTTGTTTTTTTGCTGTAACACTTAATTTAGCTCACAAATGGCTTGTTAATGAGCGTAAGGGTTAAATCTGGTGTGACTGAGACACACACTCATTTGTGCCTCAACCAGTAGATGATTTCCAAGTTTCACTGCACTTGGAAATACAGCACACAAAGTAGCCCATTTAAACAATTCGCAACAGAAATGAAACAGAATGAAAATGAATAGAATGTGTTTAACTCTCATTTTGTCATTCACCCCAAGTAGGACCAATGGGTCTCCAAATACAGACATATGGACGGTTATTAAATAGACGTTTGATTTTGAGTCACTTGAAGCACCTGCTTTTATACCCGAACAACAATTTGCATAACGTGTGTTGACAAATGCCACAAAAAACCCTATACAGTAAGCTTCTCATAGACGATGAACGTGTTACACAGTAGCTAACAGTGTGTGCAATAGAGATCAAGCGTATTCACAATAGTAGTTATGAATGGTTACTGGCTGTTGTTTTTGTAACAAAGCTAAAACACAGTGATCTCTCTGCAGCACATTTAGTAGTCTGCACAGGTCCTTTAAATAGTGCAGCTGAACCAACTAATCCCTTCTTAGATACTGAGTACTAAATGACCGAGTTGCAGTTTTGCTTTAGTGCAATTTTAATGGAATAATCATTAACAGAGTAATTTTGAATCCAAAATACTTATGGAATAAAAGTCTGCCTGCTTACATATCCTTGTACGCATAGCTTGCTTTAAATTTGTGGTACTATTTCTATTTTAGGGATACTGACATTTTTTAGTGCATAAAAGTCTATGTTTGTCCTGTCACCATTTAAGGTTTTAAAAAAGTTCAAATGTTCTAAATTCCACTGAAATCCGAACACCAACATACCTGTAATCACGAGACATCTTTCAGTGCAGTAGAGAAAGCACACAACATCAAAACATCAAATACGAACACACACAAAACGGCAATCAAGTTCTTTCTTACTTTTAAAATGGTCTACTTCTCTCAGGGTACTGTCATCACAGAGAAGATTCGGGTTCCACTGCACCGCCATTTGCTTTGGTCGCCACTTTTGAAAGATCTACCGAGTCCACCTGAAGTTCATCTTCGCTTGCTGCTTCTGGCTTGTCTGGGTCCTCTTTGCTCTCTTTCTGTGCTTTCACCTCTGGATTTATTCTCTGTTCTTCTTCCTGTACATTCTTGGGCTCTGATTCTTTCCTTGCATCATGATTCTCTAGGTCATCCTGAGAACCTTTATTGAGCTGCTCCATCTCAGTCTCCGTCGCAGCCGTCTCCATCTTGGCTGCAGGGTCAGGCTGCTGAGGAGTCTTCTTGATAAAAAGCAAGTTGCAGGTGCAAAGTACGATAGCCGAGAGGACCACCTCACAACCGGCTAGCAGGAAGACGTACATGTAGACCTTGGTGGCATCAAGCAGCCGACCTGCAATCCAAAAAATATGTTATGATTTTATCCTTAAGGAATCATGCTAGGACAGGACAGCGAATAATAATGTAAACTGACCTGCACTTGGTGGCCCCACTAGCACAGCTACAGCCTCGACCAGCAGCACCAGACCTATTGCACTGGAAAACTTCTCTGTTCCCACGATGGTCATTAGCACCTCAAACTGCAAGGCTCCCACCATGCCATATGAGATACCGAAGAAAATGCAGAAAATTACAAGTGATGTGTAGTCCTTTGACAGGGAGCCTATAATATCGGTGGTACCATTAAAGATCATAGCAAAGCTGAAGAAGTAAACACACCGTGGTCGCACCCACTTAAGTCCAGCAATAATGCCACATGTAGGCCTAGCAAAGATATCGATAAAGCCAAGAATGGTGAGCAGAAGTGCAGACTTGGTGTCTTCATTGCCCAGCTCTTTTGCATAGCTAACTACAAAGACTGGAGGCACGAAAAGTCCTAACACCATAATAGCTGCTGCTATAGTGTAGATGATGAACCCTTTGTCTTTAAAGACACTGAAGTCCAGCAACTTGTGCTTTGGTTTTGGCTTTTCCTCTACTTCTTTTGCTGCTTCCTGGTCTTCTGCACTCTTCTTTGGCGCTATTAATGGTCTCATTAGGGCTCCACATGCGCAGCAGTTAAGCAGTATGCCTCCGAGGATGAGGAAACCACCACGCCAGCCGTACTTGTACTGAAGAATTTGGCCCAGAGGAGATAAACAGCACAGTGCTACAGGACTCCCAGCTGCAGCCAGTCCATTAGCTAAGGGTCTTTTCTCATTGAAGTATCTATTCAGCATTATGAGTGAAGGTTGGAAGTTCAGGGCCAGACCCAAACCTGCAACACAGCCCACATTTCTATTAGAAGCAATTAGCTTTAGGGTGAAAACCATAGATATAACCATTGTCTGTATACACACACTATCTTATTTTGTTTATTAATTTCAAAAGGATAGAGAAAAGATTTTAAAGATTTGTAAAGAACAGCTCACCTGTGATTACTCCAGTGCTGAGATAAATCTGAACAATGCTGTTGGCAAACGATGCCAAGATCATGCCAAGCGAAGCAAAGAGGCCACCTACCATCATCACAGGGCGACATCCAAAGCGATTTACTAAAATGCTACACAGGGGGCCTGAGTGAAAATAAAAAGAATAGATCAAATCTTAATTATCCTACTAATTATGCTTTTCATTGAATTCACTTAGAACCTGTCCCAACCTGAGCCATAGAGCATTGCCAGCAGAATAGAGGAGATCCAGGCAGTGTCGCTGTAGCCCACGCCGAACTCACGAATCAGCTCCTTAAAGAAGACGCTGATAGCCTTAGGAAATGCGTAGGAGAATCCAGTGATGGTGAAGCAGCCAAAGAGCACAGCCCAGCCCCATCCTCCATCTGGGGCCTTCACCCCACTGCCTCCATCATCCACCACCACTCCTCCCATGATGTTCTGTCCAAGTCACTTGAAGCTACTACAAATGAGAAAGAAATTAGGTAGGTAAACATATCTATACAGGAATGTTTGTTTTCACTGGTTCTTATCAACTGTGATAACAGCTTTAAATAGACATACAGAGTAAATTTTGATCATGAGCAAAACTTTCCCAGTGTGGTTACCCAATAAACCCAAGAAAACTAGTGGAATGAATATTTATGATGCCAATAAAACCAAACAGGCCTTTGAGATACTTAAGGACGTACACTGGTGCTTCCCAACGCTAACAGTTCCCAACAGGCAGCATTACCTCTCTAACACACTACTCAGTATCAATGCCTACCACAACTCCTTAAACAGTTGGCCACACATCAGTGCCAAGTGCCTTTCAGCATTTAACAGGGAACATGAAGTGCTTTATATTACTGTGCTTAATGCTGCCATACTGTATGAACACACAGACACGTGATTAGCCAGCTCGGCTTATGTGAGATGTGGCTCAAAGAGGATTAGCTGTCCAGCCCTTTTTGACATGCCCCAGGAGCTGAACAACTCATTGGACCAGATCAATATATCATTAGCAAACCACTATCACTACTAATCACGGTGTTTTATTGTCCTCCTATGCGTTTTCTATTTTGGAGTTAGAACTATTTTTTTTACTGGTATTCTAGAGTTACGTGTCTGGAAAACAATTGACTTATTGTTTAGTCACGATTGTTATGTCCAAATGTCATGTGACCAAATATAAAGACATTATTTGTATTAACCGATTTGTTCAAAACTGATAATGATTAAATGTGTTAGTTTTTCTTGCACTAGTACTATATATATATATATATATATATATATATATATATATATATATATATATATATATATATATATATATATATATATATATATATATATTTTTTTTACTATAGATAAAGTCAGATATAAAGCTTACAAGGAAAACAAAGTCCATGTTTAGTGCTATGCTGTCTGGTCAAGATAACAGTGGATAATAATAGGCATCTACTTGAATTGTAGGGGCAACAATTCACAGACTATGCTGCGAAACCTGATGCTCAAGGTTTATATTTAATTCAAACAATAATATTAATACTTGTGTATTCTGTATAGTTATTGGTTCACTGTGGACTTGAATCTGAAAACAGATATAGGACAATGCTATTTCCTACACATGCCTAGTGTCCAATGGATATGGTTATATTCCTGTGTATCCCAGTGTTTCTGGAATAGGCTCCAGATCCAGCTCACTTTAAACAAGATAAAAAGAAATCAAACTTCAGTCATATAAAATAGAACTTTTCTCAGCATTATTTCAATGAACTGCCTCTATTGAATATACAACCACCTCTATGGTATCCTACTTTTTTCCCCTTGAAGGATTTTGTGTCTAGTTTTTTCATGCATAACCAACACCTGACATTCATATGTAAACAACGAGTGATGTTCCTTTGTCCCACCTGTAATTTACATATAACTGGTAAGGGGGAACTAAATGGTTGATTAGATTGTGCCTGTGCCCCAGCTGTAGTTAACATAATGGCCTGTCTGCAGAGCAATCCCCTGATCAATACACAGGATGGCCCTTCTGTCCTGTCCATTGTAAGTTCTCCAGTAGGAGGTCCTAACTGTATCATTCTATTGTTTGAAGGCCGTTTGTTACCAGATATAAAGTCTGATCACACAGACAGTACCTTTGGGTTAAGTTCCAAAAGACTGCTATGCTACACGAACATCTTCAATAAACACTTTTCCCCTAAACTTGGTGCAGATTACTTTTCTTTTACGTATTAGAAGCATTCTAGTATGGTGGCGAGCCACCCAACAACTGTTCAGCCAAATTCAAGGAAAATCTAACACCCTAGGTTAAATAAGTTAGGCAATGTCTCACCATAGTGATAATATGAACTTTTTTTCTAAAGGAACAGATTGTACATCAGGAAATGATGGAGCAACTCATCACCTATTCTATTACTAATGCTTGAGACTCTACATGCATACTACATGTAAAACATATGGCAACGGATACCAACAGTACCAACTACAGCTACATTCTGAAACTTGAATCAGGGTAAAAAAAAAAAAGTTATAAATCAAATTCTAAAAATCATCCACTCTGTAAAAATATCAGTATGCTTAATGAAGCATTTTCATATTACATAGATTTCACACAAAAAGAACTCATGCAGGTGTCTGGTTAAACAAATGTTTTGTCACAGTTTTAGTGCTTTTCCAAATAAGTCCACTATTATGCATGATCTCAGTGTGTAGAACATAATCTGTGACAAACATCCTGTAATTTGATCGACCCATGTGAAATTTCCCTTTAACACTATTCAGCAAACTCAGTTGTGCGTCAGTATATCGTTACTTAAGTACAGTTAAACTAAGAAGTTTAAGGTCACATGAAAAAGACTTGACTCCATATAACCATTTCAGTTTATGTAAATAACGTAAGTAACGTTACAAATCCAAGAAAATCTCCAATGATTAACACACATGAGCAGTGGTAAACAGGTAGTTAGCATGCATTAAGAACCTACCCAGCTGCTCCCTGGTGTCTTTCCACACGTGAGTGTAATGGTGTCTATATCTGCACCTCTTGTAGGGTTTTTGTGGGTGAAAGTTTGGCTACTTAACCCTCTCCATGCACTCAAAGTCTTCATTCATCCTAAAACTAGTCCCACAATTAGACATAAGTGACTCTGCACGGATTCATTCTGCATTACAAAAGAGACAGCTATTCTCTGGGGAGGCCGTTGTTAATAATAGTGCAGAAACCTGTGTAAAGGAGTCATTCTGTATTGAAGCAGTCAGGGATCATTCATTTTCTCTTGACTTTTAGTATATATCTTAATATATACTAATATATATATATATATATATATATATACACTAAAGATTTATTTGTAGATTTTAATTTAGATTTATTTATTTTTTGAGTCAAGTTACACTAAATGCACCGAAGATGATGAACGCTCAAGGGCACCAACTTGTACTCGAGTCCTCTTGTTTCTGAGACTGTACAATTAATTGGTAGTGTCATGATACTTTTTTTATGTATTGTCAAATTTCTGTCTTTCATGTATTTAAGAAAACAAAAACTTTTATCTTTTCTACCTACGTATTTTATTTAACAGTGAATTATGATAATAATCCTGAATTCAGTGGGGTATTTTTAATGTCCATTTGTCCAAGTAACAAGCTTGGATCCCAAAATAAACATTAAAAGCCATAGTTTTATTATTTTATATAAATAAATTAAATTCAGATGTTATATAAAACACATTTTTTAACACATATTTTATGTAGCCCTTGTATGGAATGACTGTGGGTGGACTAATAGTGTAGACTAATACATGATGCAGCCCACAGCACGTCATCGTGTACGTGACTAGATTGGGGTTCTGTTTTTTCGTCTAGTAATAAAGTTAGTTCGAGAAATGAGTAGAGAAACAGATACATCATCGGAGCTGTTAGTAACAAACTACTAGTCGAGTTTGTTCATTTCACTTCACTTAGGCAGAGGGTTACTCATCCATCTCAAATACCTACTGTCGCAAAATAGCGTATAGCTGCTTTAATCGGAATTATTAATAACATGTAAATATGATAGTAATCAGCTCATTAAGATGTTTCAAAATAAACAAATGAAATATTCGCATTTTCCATCCTTTAAAGAAACACTCAGAAATACATGGTAGCTTATATATATAATACTAATACTATTACTACTACTACTACTACTACTACTACTAATAATAATAATAATGTGCCCGGAGAGATGACTTGTGCCTCATTCATTCTAGCTAAAACGACCTGTTACGGCCGGTTAACATGGCACATGCTCGATATACACGATTTAAACGCTTGGAAATTCTTTTTAAACGCATCCACAACAGCCTACCTTATCGATTTGTTGATGATAAATCTGTCGTTGGTGTCAGAAACATCGCTGTTTCCTTGTTTCCGTGTGAGGTTCAGCGAGGATGCGCTGTGAGTCCAAGCTGCTCTTCAGGCACCTGGGTTTGGAGAATGAGGACGTGCGCGTTTGTTGCGCGTTTCATGCGCCATTCTGTGGCTACGTGCATCATCCCGCCTACACTTTTCTCAGCCCCTCCCATTCCTTCGTCCTTCACTCGCTGTTATTGTTATTTATAAGAGCACTTAAAAAAAAAACCTCCAGCACGTGAGCAAAGTGGTACTTGCATGTGCTTTACAATACAATATCGTTTTCCTGCTTTCCATCCAATGATACGCTTCTTTACGACATTTTTGTTTGTGATGTGTGTTGTCTGAACTACTAAATGGCTTATTAATGATCTGTTAATTGTTCACTGTTTCATCAAGTAGGCACCATTCGTCATTTTTGAGCTGCTATAGCTTTATGCGACAGGGAAGCGCCCAGAGCTACGTGATGTCAGGCAGGTAGAGACTAGTGATGTGTCGTTTGTGAACGATTCGGCTCGGCTCTTTGATCAGACTCTTTAAGGTGATTGTTGAGAACCGACTCGCATTTTGTACCTTTGAGTAAACGCTCATAAAAATGCTCATTTCAACGTTTGTTGTATTCATTAGTGTAAAAGTTAAGAGGTGTGTTTAAGACAAGGCCTGCTCTTAGTATATTTGAGGTGGAATCAAAATATCAAGATAAATGTAAATGAATCTTTTTAAATAAGGAGAAACAATAACAAATGTAGAGATGCTTCCTGCAGTTTCCAAGCACATTTGTTCAGTTCGAAGGCATATTAAATTGTTAACTAAAATAAAAATACGTTTTCTTAAAAGAGCCATAGGATGACAATGAGGGAAGGATGTAATAAGTGCAAATAAGATGTTAGGAGCGCAAAGAGTCGATTCTTATTTGTGAGTCAAATAAAGTGACTCACTGGAAAGAATCGGAATAATAACCGCTTGTAGAGACGGTTTTCAGTTTCCTCTTTCGTCATCAGTCTTTTGTTTTGGGGTTTTTTTTGTTTACAGCATGGACATCAGTCTGAAACGCCGGAAAATTAATATTTGAGTCATGTTGGGTGAACTGGCGATAAACCTGGGCTATTATAATCAGTCGGATTTTAATCAGAGACGCACCAATGAGTTTAAATGCATTTCCATTTCATTTTCAAGAATAACAGGAAATCTAATTAGAATTGTAGAACTTTTTTAAAGACTGCACAAATATTCACACAACTTTAAATATCATACTTAACAGGACTCTTTAATATGTATTATCATCTAAAAACAAATAAGACTTATTCTCGGTTGAACAAACGCGGAACATTTCATCTCGAGTAAAAGTTTCGCCCGGAATCTTTCAGCGGCCCGCTTTGGTCCTTGGGAACCAAGCTGCTGGAGTATACACACAAGGCTGTTGTAGCATAAATGGTAATTGTGTTTTTTATACAGTTATCTTTAACAATATTTGTGTATATTCTTGTGTACAATATACAATACACTATATATATAATACTATACAATATATTGTCTCAGTGTATCTAACACGCGCTTTTGTGTAATGTAAAGCTTTTCTAGACTCAAATAGTTCTTTAGCTAACATTAACTATGAGTAATTAAAATCGTGTTGTATTATTAGTAACATATTTATCTACATAGCTTATTGCCATAAACCAAACCAGCTGAATAAGCTATTTTTGTGTGAGCTTTTACAAAATGTCAAAATTGAACAGTCATATTTTGTAATAAATCATTTTAAATTCACATAAACAGCATTTTAATTGTTGCGTTAACTCATTTATCAATGGGTTTGCTGAATAGACGGATCAGTTATTGTTGTCCTATGGCACATTCCATGAGACCCTGATGACTCTTTGTGGAAAAAAAGGAACAGCTTTGATATTGAAGGTATTAATTTTGAGTCTTATTACATTTACGGCATTTGGCAGACGCTCAAATATCCAGAGCGACTTATATTTACCTCATTTAAACAGCTGAGCAATTGAGGCTTGATTTCCCTGGGATTTGAACTCATGACCTTCTGATGAGTAGTCAAACACCTTAACCGCTAAGCTCCCACTCTTGTACGCTATGTGATTAAATAATTAATATTATTATTTTTTTTAATGGAATTCATATGAAATTGCATTGGAAAATATTAAAAAGTACTTTACTACGAAACACCACCTGCACTAATAAGAAATGTTTACAGCACACTTGTCTTGCATCTTCGTGCAGCAGGATATACTGTATTTCCCAGCTTAGTAACATTATTCCTAACGCTGTCGAATCGCCAGTAGCTTCCAAGATGAATGGGTCTGTCATGTGTATTCTTCATACTTTATCCAAACTAATTCAATCTGTGCTTATGGATTTAAGTTGATATAACGCTTCCATATTCCTTCTTGATGCAAGCAGTGTGTAAAATCGATCGATGAACGGCTCAGTATCATAGTATAATAAGTTCCTGTTGAAATGCAAAAAAAAAAAATTGAACATCAAATTTAGAATTCTAATTAGAAATATTTGGTTTCAAAAAGATCATTTCTTTTGTTCATCTGTTCGAGCTTGATTTAAAATCCTAATCAGTTTTGCTTTGCCCTGAATGTCATAGCACTTAAACATGTTTAAACATACTTAAACATTTCAAAACACTTAAACATATCCAAAGTAATGACTGGTACTTATTATTGTGCATACAAAAAGTGTGTCTATAAGCTGTATGATCTAAACTGTCTGTAGATATGTAATTGTTAACAAATTGTGCACAGGAACCAATTGTTTTTGAATTAGTGCTTTTTAATGAGTGGTATGTGTTATTTATTCATTGTTGATTGCATCACTTCACAAAGCTCATGTATTTGCAGATTTGTTTAATCAATGAAGACAGGCTATGTTCTATAATTAGCCTTCAAAAGCCATGCAGGACAGTGCAGATCTTGAGGCCCAACTAGCCTCTAAGGAGAGGGAATGGAAAGAGCTTCAGGCCTTGCGTATTCAACATCTGGAGACTGCACTGTCTGAGGCCACCAGTGAGCTTTCCACCCAGAGAGAACGCTTCCTTCGTTTGCGGGATGATTTTCAGTATAACTTGCGTGTGCTGGAGGAGCGGGACCGAGAACTGGAGCGCTACGATGCGATGGCTGTCCATGTCCATACGGAAGAGAGTGTCCGGCAAGCAGAGCTCAGTGAGCTGAGGATCCAGCTAGCCAAACTGCAGGATGCCCTGGGAGAGGCAAATAGGCAAAAAGAAGATTTGCAGGCTCAGTATCAGAAAAGAGGCGTAGAGCACCGGCTACAGCTGGAGAGAGTGTACAGGTAAACAAGAGCAATTTTGCTAACATCTATGGAGTGCTATTAATGCATTGAATAGTAATTGAAATTTGCACAAATTGTATGTCAGGGATATTACACAGAAAATCCCCACGTCAGTAGCACTTTTCTTTTGCAGTGTGAAGGAGGATGAGATTCAGACACTCAGAGAGGAGAATGAAACTCTGAGATGGGATCTCCAACGACGAATCCAGGCATCAGATGGGGAGCTGGCACTGCAAAAACAGGTACCACAGACCCAGTCCAACCTGTCAGATGATATACAAGTAGGATTTACTGTGTCCAGTGTGTTTGAATCATTTGCACATCAAACAGAGCTTTTGATTTAAGAAAATAAATAATGAAGCTTATACATGTTGCATTTAGTTTAAATTTAGCCCTCCATAAATCTGCATGGAATTTAAAACCTACATGTCTGACAGATTTTAACCCTAGGGAATTCTCACGTCGCACTGTAAAATGAGTAGCTGATGGGGGACTAGACGTTGGATAATTTTGTTGAGCAAAATGCCATACCCCTTGTTGTTCATACCAAAAATAGATGTTGCGTTATTCATTTCAATGCAATCACCTTTGACTTTTGCTTGTTGAGCTGAGATCAGCTGAGATATGCTCAGCAGCTGCTTTTTTAATATGTTAGTAGTGTTTGTTTCCACAGTAGTTCATTTACTTGCTGGGGGACTGATGAACTTTTTAAAAATATAAACCTGTCCTCGGTGCACTTTACACTTTAATGTGTGTGTTTGGCTACCTGATGAATGTTGGTAATGTATTGTGTGTTTAAAAGCACTTCACAATGTGTCGGTTTGTATAATTTGTATAATTGAATACTTAATTCATTTGAATACTTAAACCCTTGGTATGTACTGTAAGCTTCTAATATATTTCAGTTGACTGTGTTAGCCATATAACATAGGGAAATAATGATAAATTTGAGATTATATCAGATATATTGTATTTGCTCTTGACGTGTTGGAGAAGAAGTATTAAGCTGTGCATGTACATGACAGCTCGTTTCCTTTTGTAACTGATGGCAGGAAATGTTGGCAGACTTCGACAGCGAGATGCGGAAACGGGAACACGAGTTCAACATGAAACTGGATGATATGCGTAACGTTGTGCTGTCTCACGAGCTCAAGGTGAAATCTAATGAAATATGTATCACAAGCCAAAACGGTCTAAAACCTTGTTTTCCGTGAGTTTTATATGCTTAGATAGCTGCAAGTGCTGGTTTAATTAACAGGTACAGCTTCTGAATAAAGAGGTGGATCTCCATGCCAAAGGCCACGACGAGGCTATTGAGGCACTGCAGTTGTCTGAGCAACTCTGTCAACAAGCACAGAAAGAAATCCTGAACAGAGACTGGGATCTCAAGACCACATCTGCAGTCAAAGACTCAAGGTGCTTATGTCATCCATGCAACAAATCTCTATTATTTCTCATTGAATTTATTCTCACCGAAATCGTGTGTCATTCTTTTAGGATAAAGGAGCTCGAGGAAAAAGTGACCCAAATGAAGGCTAAAGATAAAAAAGAAGAAGAAGTCAGCAACAGAAAGTAATCAAGGATAAATATTCTAATGCATGAAATGAATGAACACAACCCCTCTAAAAAAAAAAAAAAAAATCAACAGTCTTGCAGAGGTTGTGAACTTTACTGAGATAAATGCACTATAAATAACGTGTGCTCTTCAGACCAGAGTTGTTTGGATGATGTGAAGTGATTTGAGCTATGTTGCTGCTCATTCCAGGCATGCAGAGTTGGAACGTGCGGCTCGGGAGAAAGAAACCGCTCTGGAGACCATGAAGGAGATGCATGTATCTGAACTGCATGAGGAGAAAAAGAAAGCCATACAGCTTCAGATGCAGCTAGACAGCCTGATCCTGGAGCAGGAGAAGAGAGAGAAAAGACATGCAGATAATATGTCACAAAAAGAGCAGCAGATCCAGGAGTAAAACAAACAAACACACATGCACACACAATTATTATTTCTGCTTGTATGAAAAGATACGGCCCAGTAGTGATGCAAATCACAGTATTTATACAAATCACCGAGCTTGGTATTACCATCAGGAAGATCATATTTCCACTATAATGTAATTATTACTACTTGTAATTATCCCTATAAGAAGGTAAAACTGTTATTTGGTTGAATGTATAAAGCTACGGCCCCATCACTATTAACAGTTAACTATTGTCCATTGTTTTTCCTTTCAGTCAGATCCTTTTGGAGTTGCACTTGCAGCAGTAACATGAAAGTGAATTATTAATCTGTCACATTATCATAAGAATAAATCTCTTGTTGTCCAAAAGGCTCCGTGCACAGCTGGAGAAGACGCAGGCCAGTTGGGATGCTTACGTCACCCAGGTCTCTAAAGAAACAGTTGCCAAGGACACAGAGCTTCTGTCTGCAGGGGACAGAGAGGCCAAAATCAGAGCAGAGCTGCAGAAATATAAAGAGGACTCTGAGAGGTCGGTGCTTATCAATAATCACACTGTTAAGTGTTGACTTTAAACCTCTTGGTGGGTTACTGCATATTGGTGTTATACTGTACGTACAGTAAGCGGGGCATAGGTAAATGATTATTAATTGTTTTTTTTAATTAATTTTTAATTAATTAAAAATGATTATTATTAGTAAATTATTATTGCATTATTCTTGGGTATATTCCAATCCAAATATGTGCTAATACGCTACAGTAACAATGTTTCAGGGTTTCCGTAGATTCCGTACATGCAAGGTGTATATTAGTTTTCCTTTAAAAGAAATGAGAAAAGTTCATAAATTGTTGTCAGCATTCAAGTGTAAGGATGGGCTATTAATCCACTTATTTATTGAATATATTGAGGTATTTTCTACCTAACTGGCATATACTGTAGCTAATAAAAAAAATAATAATACGGTTGATGAAGTGCAGGTCATTATCATCTTCCAGACGATTCAGTTTCTTGAAATTCATTTGTTTAACAATAAATTTGTTTGTTTGTTTATTATTTATTTATTTATTTATTTATTTATTTTGTACAAATTGTCTCTGATGCAAATGAGATCAAGGCTGACACAGCTGCAAATCTTATATGCAAGACTTAATACAAAAGCTTTTTGATTCCACACACAACTCGAAATCTGAACTTTCTCGTATCCTTAGTGATGTTTTTTTGTAAATGTGGTATTTATTTAATTGAAAAATAAAAATCCTTTAAACTAATATTATTATTAAAATAATAATTGCTTTTGGAAAGGTGTGTCAGTCAGGAAAGGGTTGTAAGACGTTAACTTTAATGTCATGGATGTCAGAAGTCATTATAAGATCACCTTTAAGAAGCAACAGGTGTGATGCATGTTTACAGGTTATGGAAAAAGGTCTTGAAGAAGTCATGGAAAAGCACTGTGTGATTTAATATAGCGTATATTGAGTGATTAAAGGTATTTTGAATTGTATTTGCTGTGAATAAAGCATACAGATATAATCCCTGTGTGATGGACTCAGGCATAAGCAGCAGTTGGCCAGTGCCATTCAGAGGGAACAGGCTCTGGAGCAGAAGTGTGTCCAGTTGGAGCTGGACTGGGAGCGACGCTGTGAG
Source organism: Tachysurus vachellii (assembly GCF_030014155.1). Classification (NCBI taxonomy): domain Eukaryota; kingdom Metazoa; phylum Chordata; class Actinopteri; order Siluriformes; family Bagridae; genus Tachysurus; species Tachysurus vachellii. Next base: position 12,374,166 of record NC_083461.1, on the reverse strand, counting down.
GAAGTACGTGCTGAACACTACCTCAAGAGTGAGGAGCTTATCCATGGACTGACACAGTCCAGAGACAAGGTGAGCTAACTCGCACTTAAATATCATACCAGAGGTGAAAGAGGCATGAGAGGTCATTGAGCTTGACCAGTTACATACAAAGATAATTACAGGTCACAAAAAGAATAATGAATAATATGTGACTGATTTTATGATGGTATTAATGATTTCAACTGTATGTCATCAGGTAAATGCTGAATTGAAGGAGAAGGAGCGAGAGCTGCAGGAAATAGTTGCTTTGCTAAAGAGCGTTACCATAGAGAGAGACGAGGCTCTGCATGGGTTTACCTCAAAAACAGCTTCTCAGGTTAGACCACAAAATGCCATTCAATGTATGTATGTATATATATATATATATATATATATATATATATATATATATATATATATATATATATATATATATATATATATATATAGTCCTACAACTGATTTCCATTCATTCAGTAAAACCTCACTTCATTCTCACAGAAGTAAATCTTTCATCACTAGTATACATTACTCCATCCAACCACAGGATGGGTGAGATAACTATTCAGGGAGATGCTGGCACATTTATCAGAGGTCACCTAGTCATGCATCATCTCTCTCACTTGCTTTGTAGGTTATTTATCATGTAACATTTAAAGACCTTTAAATAGGATGTCAGCAAGGGATGCTGTGACAGTGTCAGTATGCTACACTCAAAGTTCAAGGTGCCTCTTGTGGGAGTACATTAGGAAAGGCTAAATTGATAACGCACATGTCGGTTTATTTTGAACAGCTGAATCTGACAGGCTTCACCTGTGACTGAAATACATTTGTTGCACATATTATTCAGAATACACAGATACATATTTCCTTAGTGTGACCCAGTCATGACCTGAATGGGATCTGGTTGTGCTGCGGTGCACTTTAGTATTGTGTATAACATTACACAGTTCCCTGCCAATGCGTGTCCTTTTTAATATTTTTTAGATTTTAAGATTTTTATTTAAAAATATATATGTGTATATATAGAGATATATATTGGTTTAAAATATATCCTGCCAACAGAATGAATAGAAAAGGGCTGAAATTGTCATCAAGAGAGTATTACAATGTAAAGCTGAAAAAGTATAGCACGATGATCATAAAGAGATTACGTGTCTCCCTCTAGTGGCTGATAAGCACTTAACATCCTGAAACTGAATTTTACATCACGTACTGGTGAATATTTTGTCTTCAAAAGAGTTTGTTTGAATCACTTTATTTCTATTAAGCTTTTTATTTATTAGCATTTTTATTTTTTGAAACAAATTTTCTGTCAGTGTTTGTCATAACTGTATGTTGTTGTATAGCATGGATGGATTCCCGTTCTCGGAGGGTGAATGAACGTTTCCTCTGCAGCAAATGTATTTATCTGTAAAGCAGCTGAATCATGTCCTATCTCAGCTGACAGACAACCTTTCTTTACCAGGTTTAGTTTAACCGTTCTTGGCACCCAGTGAGGCCCCTTTAATGAAACTACAATTGTCCTCCATTTACTGTAATAAAGGTTATTATAGAGAATTGAAGAATATAGTTTTTTAATGTTTTTAAATGTAGCACTTATGCTCCAGTCCAAAAGATTTCAAGCTCAGAACAACAAAGATATGACCACCTTTTCACTTAACAGCAGGTTAACCAAACCATTCTATTTGTAGCAGGTTAGCTCTACCCATTCACATCATTCCTTGAACCAAAGTCAGTTAACATTCTCTGTTTTTTTATTAATTGCTTTAACCTGGAACTAGCAATTGTCATAATCTATTTTTCATATTTTTCTGCATGTGCTACACAAGCAAGCTGGGTTGTGCCTTGTTTCACAATCAGCAATTGGGAAATCATATAAAAGTTAACTACAGATCTGAGGGAAAAGGATTAAGAGCAACAACAATATATTATGTGGAACATTTTACGTATAGACAGCTTTTAGCTGCGACAGGCTGGTTGATCAAAATAGAACTTTAATCTATTTGCACCAGGAGCAGTATGTATGAGCCTAGACATTTAATCACCTGTGAAGTCCACTTTGGTTTGCCACACTGTTGATTATACAGTAATGTTTCTTTTTTAACTTAGGGAGCTGGAATCGAAAGTAGCAGCTTTCCTTCAGAGGAGATCCGTCGGCTTCAGCAGCAGAACAGCAGCCTACGGGAGGTGGTAACTGAGATGAGGAGACAGATGGAGACTCTCAGCACAGAAGTGCCTTTAACTCAGAACTCCATGACAGTTCAGAACAGTGACCCTATACCCTCCTCTACTGCTGGTACTTACTATAGAACTTTTATTTATGGCTTTGCTTCTTGACCTGCACATTTTTGTAATTACATTTTCCAAGGGCTGTGATACAACAGGTCAATGTCAACCAGGATACTTACTACTGTAACATTCTCTTTATTCTGGTAGTCTAGCCTGACTACCAATTTTCATGTCTCTGTGAATTGTAATATGTTTCTAATTGGTTTGCTTTGTCATTTTGTTGCAAGAATATAACCAGCAGATCCTGGGATGAGCATTTGAACAGCAAAAGAGATGCTTGCTTTGCTTATTTCTAAGTTAATATGTCACGGCAGGAACTACAGAATACAACCAGGCACTGGAAATGGAACTACAAAACCTGAAGGCTAAATGTAGAGGTCTTGAAGATCAGTTAGAAGAAGCCTCTAAGACAACTATTCGCAATCCCACTTCTACAGATGTGCTTCCTGTTTCCCCTGATAATGCGTACCTTCAAAACCACATCAGATCCCTTAACGAAACTATAGGTATATTTTCCATTAAGATTATTGTATTTATGTGTATGTGAAATCATCTGAGAGCAATGCTGAGCAAGGCTTTTTTTTTTTTTGGCAGGTGGGCTGCGAGCTGACAAAGTAGCCAGTGCTGCTACACTAAAGAAACAGGAAGTGAGGCTTGCCCATTTGGAATCACTGGTGAATCAACTCACACAGCAGGTACTATAACCAGCCTATACCTTTCACTCAGTTTGGACTATATGTTTTTTTCTAAATGACAATCCCCTTACTAAGTGGAAAGAACTGTATTTTGTTTGGTCATATGTCATGTTCTAGTGTCACTCCAAACAACTTGAGAATGAAGCATTACGGATAGATCTGGCGAATCAAAAAAGAGATGCAGCAACTGAAGAGGCAAGCTTGAAGCAAAGGTTGACTGCTGCAGAGATGCAGCTAGAGGAGGTGAAGAGAGAGGCAGAGGAGTACCAAAAAGGCAGCGTTCTTCATAATCTGGAAACAGTTGCATTAGGCAATCAGGTGGGAATGATTTACACTACTGGGCATGTTAACAGAAGCTCCGAATCCTTAGAAATATCGATGGAAGAAATGAATTAAATGCAATGTCTCTGTGAAGGTCTCTGCACTGAAACTGGACATTGCAAGCAGGAGAGAGCCCATCATACTGACTCAGGTAAAGCGTTCATAATTTAACTTGCTTATGAAGCTCTCGTATGAGAAGAAATAAGTTTTGATTTCCTTGGAGGATAGAAACAAATTGTCACTGGAATAAATTACTTGTGAATTGTCATTTTAGTAAATTTTTATAATATGCATTGTTATGTCTGGGTTGCATATTAAAATCCCACTCTTTTTCTAGAGCGAGATGGTGAAGCAGCTTCAGGAGGAGAATATCAGTCTGAGGCAGCAGCTGCTGTTACATAATACTGGCACAGGAAGTAAGCCTAGCAATTCCCTTCTGCTCCAAACCAAGCTCAAACAGGCAGCTCGTTTAATATCTCGCCTCAGCCAGGACAAACAGCAGCTCATTGAGATGGGCAACAGACTCCGAGCTCAGCTGATAGAGTCAGGGATTGATGGTACGTTTTGTGTGAAATATGTACACCAAGTTTTTAATAATATGTAACAGTTATACAGGTTAACATATGTATAACAGGTAAAGTCATATATGAAGTCCAGCAGATGCTTCTTGTGGCAGGGATGTTTGGGTTAACTAATACTGTCCCATTTGTTCAGTTTTCTTCTACCACACTGAGCGAAACCCTTTTTTAATGATGGATTATACAAATACTCATGCAAAGCCAACCACTGTCATTCCTCACTGTCAATCCTCAGTTGTCTTTATTTAAATACCTCACAATAATCCCTATACCCTCTTTTACCATAACATACAGGTTAACAATAATAATAACCCACATGTAATTAATCTTTTACCATTAGACTTTAATCCAATAATGTTTTATTTACTTTAAATTCAAAAGTAAGATTGCGATACAATATGTTTATTGTTCATAATTCTTTTTTTTCTGTCAGATTTGCAACATTCTGCATCAAGATCCAAACCTAGCCTTTGTGAGAAAGAACACTCTAAAGATGAGACTGATGCCCAGCCGCATAATCGTTTTTATGCCTTGGAACAACTTCAGTACAAGCTTACTACTCAGGTGCTCCAGACAGCAGGACACTAAGCTAAGCTAAATAACCTTTAGTTAAAAAAAAACATTGTTCTTGTAAGCTTACTGTGCAAGAAGAGCATATTTCATGTCTAGGACTAAGATTTAGTCATATTTCTTATGCAATGCTGTTATCAGTGAGGCCACTAGAGAGTGCCAGAAAAGAGGTGAATGAACTCTTTTATCAGATAGGTTATTGCAAATGTTTCAGTCTGTTGCAATCCAGTAAATAAACTCTTGGTTATGTTTTATTTTCCTACCATCCAGGAACTGCAATTTGCCCAGAGAGATCTGAATAACAGAAATCCCATTATAGTTTATCCTCTCTCTGGGAGTGGGAGTGGGGCCAGTGATGCCAACCCGTGGGAACAGCCAACAAGAGTTATAGTCCAGGTAGCTAAAGATGCTTATTTTCACTGTCTTACAAAGCTGTTGTCTTTCACCTGAGGCTTTTCCTGGCTGAACATTTTTTCTTTTTCTCTCTTCTAGCGTTCAGTCCGTAAAGAAAACATTCCCCCTGATCACTCTCATTCCAAGAGCCCAGTGCAGCATCAGGCCGGCTCTTCCCAAACCCTGCCGTCCTCCATGTGTACTGATGAATCTCTACAGGATGTGTGGAAGATGCTGGATCATGGCTTAAGTCCTACAGTGCTCACTTCGAGTAACAGTGAGGACCAAGGTGAATGTCTGTACTTAGCCTGTTAGTAATTATATACACTCCCTTCTGAAACTCATGAAACGGAAAAGCAGATTATTTTGTCTTTGCTATAATCTGCAGACATTTTGAAAAGATGAGTATGAGACAGTTGATCAGAAGTTCAGCGTCCCTTTCCATCTAGATGTGTTAACTTAAAACATGACACCCTTGGTGACCGACCACCAAAATTTTATGTGAGCAAAAGTATTGGCCTTATTGTGAATAGCAATCACTGCCTTAAGATGATGACCCACTGACCTCACCAAACTCTTGCATTCTTCTTTTTTAACTTGTATTTTAGCTTGTTTTAGGGGCTAGAGTTGACATTCAGAGCTTTTAATAGTTAAACAAAAACAAAAGAATTAGCTTTTTAATTCCAATATTTTTGCATTGGATGATAAATCAGTATGACTTGTCTATGACGATCTATGACCATTCACACCCATATTGTATAGATTTAGTCCCCATCATTATATTAACCCATTTAATTAGGCTGACAGAATGTTTTTTCCTGATTTCTTGATTCAGGATGTGTTTGATAGAGACATATGTGCTAGATGACTAAATGCATCAAGTAGCAGCAGTCAAAAAAATCAGAGGGGTCTATTCATATGGTACTAAAATTATAAGAGCATGAAAGGGTTCGCAGGAACATCAAGTAATTTGGTCTGTACATTTCTCACAGGATACGGGAGAAAACGGTGAAGGTATGTTTTCCCCTTGTGTAGTTAGGAATAAAGGAAATTAATCATTCTTTTAATTTAAGGGTTGAGTCTATGTTAAATAACTAGTGAAGCAAAGCAATGAATAAACTCAAGAACAAATTTGCATCATTCAGTGTATCTAGGCAAATCTCCAGAATTTTGTGAAACAAGAAATCATACTGTCCCAACCTCAAGGACAACTGACCAAGCTTACCCAATCTGTGGCATTGCACTCAACAGACAGCAGCTCACCTTATTCTTCAGAACATCATGCCATTGAATTACCAATGAATTACCAATAACAAACATTGACTTTCCTCCAACAGAAATATTTCTGCAACTTAAAACCATGAGTTTTAGCATATCTTTATTCTTTATTTGTGTTACCTATGAACGTCTGTTCCCTTTATTACAACACATTGTCATTATCAGTTTTATGACTGTACAGAGTGATCAGAGGCTTTATGCTGACTTGGCACTGAGGTAGTCTGGGTGCACACAGGTGTGCTGACACTACAGATCGCCTGTATATCTAGGATTCACCCCAACAGTCCCTGCAATAAGCCAGGAGCTCAGGCAAATCTGCATCTAGGCAGCTATGTCACCAAAATGTGCCAACATTTCACCCTGTCAACTTTTATGTTTCATAGATCTAAGTGGTTCAATTCAAGCACACTTCTCAGTACCCTTCTGAATCTTTAATCAACATCATATTTAAAAAATATGAAAATCCTAAAAGAGATTCCAGTACGATAACTTTACATGCAGGGTTGAACAGCACACCATTATATGTGACCTTATGTGTTGATGCCCCTGCATGGGCTTCCTTTGAATAATTTACAGATACTGTTCCTGTGTCAGCCAGAGCAGAGGAAAATAGAAATACACCACATCCCGGATTACCAGTTCAAGTTCAGGGCTTGAAAGCAGTGATCCAGGAGAGAAACAAACAAGCCAGAGCTACATCTGAACCTGGTAAAAAGGCAAAGCCTGCTGGAAAGGCAGTCAAGATCCGAAATTACAACAATAAAGACTGAAACTATGCAGGAACAAAATGTGCCAACCGAGCAAGATCTTTAAACTGTTTAACAAGCATGAATCTTGTGTTTGTTACCTTTACTGAACTCTAAACTCTGTGGGTTCCTTGTAAAATGTACCTTGTAAATGACTTGTCAGCTCTGTCACTGAAAATAAAAAATGTTTTTGTAATAATAAAATACTTTTATACTCAATCACTCAATACTGTGGTTGTATTCTACCTGCAAAGTATACACCTACTTATGCATATAGTTTCTTACACTAACATATATTGAACTTTATATCATTTCACTTAGCAGTAAGTATGTATGCTGTTTGTCATCACCTGTCTATCCTGTCTGAATTAAAGTCAAGAAGCTTTTATTGTCATTTCAATCATATATAGCTGTTGCAGTACACAGTGAAATGAGACAATGTTTCTCCAGGACCATGGTGTCACACAAAACAAAGACAGATCTTAGGACTTAGTAATGTGGTATGTGGTAGCTCAGTGGTTAAGGTGTTTGACTACTGATCGGAAGATCATTGGTTCGAATCCCAGGTCCACCAAGTTGCCACTGCAACAAGTTGCCCTGAGCAAGGCCCTTAACCCTTAATTGCTCTCTAGCCACATAAAGTGCATCTGTGCAACCTGGTGCAAATGGTGCAGGACAAGACAAGACAGACAAGACAGTGCGGGACAAAAGACAGTGCTAACAAATAATTACAAGACAATACACAAGAGACAATAGACAGAAACGGCACCAACCAGCGTAAATACTGTATGTTCAACAGTATTGCATGTGTAGAAATACTGGAATGAACACAGTATGGCAGCAACTGTTGTGCAAAACAGCAATCAATCAACTGAAATGTCAGACATAATGTGCAAACAGCAAAAAAAGTGCAAAAACAGCATGTAAACAGAATCGATGGATATATTTTGGAAGTGTGTGTATTTAACGTATGTCTGTGCAGTCCATACAGTTGATGTGCATGTGAGTGTTGTGCTCAGTACAGTTCAGTTATTAAGGAGTCTGATGGCTTGTGGAAAGAATCTGTTACATAGTCTGGTCGTGAGGGCTCGAATGCTTCGGTACCTTTTTCCTGACGGCAGTAGGGTGAAGAGTGTGTGTGAGGGGTGTGTGGGGTCATCCATAATGCTGTTGGCTTTGCGGATGCAGCGTGTGGTGTAAGTGTCCATGATAGAGGGAAGAGAGACTCCAATGATTTTCTCAGCTGTCCTCACTATCTGCTGCAGGGTCTTGCGATCAGAGATGGTGCAGTTCCCAAACCAGACAGTGATGCAGCTGCTCAGAATGCTCTAAATGGTCCCTCTGTCAAAAGTAGTCAGGATTCGGGGAGGGAGATGTGCCTTTCTCAGCCTTTGTAAGAAGTAGAGACGCTGCTGGGCTTTCTTGGTGATGGAGCTGGTGTTGAGTGACCAGGTGAAGTTCTCTGCTAGATGAACACCAAGAAATTTGGTGCTCCTGACAATCTCTACAGATGATCCAAAGATGTTCAGCGGAGAGTGGTTGCTCTGTGTTCTCTGGAAGTCAACAACCATCTTTTTGGTTTTATCAACATTCAGAGACAGGTTGTTGGCCCTACACCAGACAGTTAGCTGCTGCACCTCCTCTCTGTATGCTGACTCATCGTTCTTGCTGATGAGACCTACCACGGTCGTGCCATCGGCGAACTTGTTAATATGGTGCAAGCCGTGAGTCAGAAAGGTGAACAGCAGTGGACTAAGCACACAGCCCTGAGGGGCTCCAGTGTTCAGTGTGGTGGTGCTGGAGATGCCGTTCCCGATCCGGACTGACTGAGGTCTCCCAGTCAGGAAGTCCAGGATCCAGTTGCAGAGGGAGGTGTTCAGTCCCAGCAGGTGCTGAGGGATTATAGTACTGAATGCTGAACTAAAGTCTATGAACAGCATTCGTACGTACGTGTCTTTATTGTCCAGGTGGGTGAGTGCTAAATGAAGGGCCGTGGCAATAGCATCATCCATGGAGCGGTTTGAACAATACGCAAACTGTAGGGGGTCGAGAGAGGGTGGTAACTGGGTCTTGATGTATCTGTTACTGGAAAAGGGCGACTACTGACCAGATATGATCTGGGTGGAAGACAGGAGTAATACTGACATAGATGTGTATGTAGCACACTTTGGTTTCTCACTAGCTGCTTTATTATACACTCCATTTCAGATGTACTATCTGTGTTGCTTTCTGACCACAGCACGGATGTTGGTTGGATATTTTTGTTTCACAACAATAACGAGATGTTCAAACGCTTCTCAGACGAGCTGTTGGGCCTGATACAGATGTTCCAGCACCACACATACACAAAAACTCTAAGATGCCATGAGGTGGTGCCAGGTCTCTAATTTTGAGAGTTACAAACACCTGGAACCAAATTCCTTGTGTGTGTCAACACACTTCTCCAATCAACCTGATTCTGATTCACGGTCCTTCTCCATCCATGGACGATGTGTGGTTAAACCGAGCACTGAACGTGAAAGACTCTTGCGCTTTAACTATAAACAGTATAAAACATCTATAGAGTGAACCGAAATAACCCCGTTAAACGACACGCCCTCTTGATGACCTCACAGTCTACGCTTGTCTTTAGCAGGACGCCTCAATCGGTTCGTCATCACCTCACCCTATATCAGAGCCACGCCCTTTCTTCGTCCTGATTGGCCAAAAGTAAACGTCAATCACGAAACAATGTGCGCGCACGCGCGTGCGTCTGTGTGTGTGTGTGTGTGTATTTGATCTGCAAGCTGTCGCACGTGAAACCCCAAAATCACTGAAATAAATGGCTTTCACGCGACTATTGTAAACTCAGTTTAACTTTAATATATTTGTCCCTAGATGATTTAAAGCTTTTTGGAAATAGCACTCGTACATTTTCCTACAAGATGCAACACCTCGTTTTAAGACACACACACAATGACATCTATATCTAATTCTGACCCAGATTCATTAGGCAATTAGGCAATAAGGCAATGTACTTGTCTAGGTTACTGTGATAGCATGCATCTGTGCATGATGTTGCACATAAACCTGCCTGTTCATGACTGAACTCGAATAACCTGTGTTTTTAGGCGGAATTAACGTTAGGACATCAGCTCAGTGGTTGGATGTTGGATCCCTGCCTCCTTTCTCATTGGACTAGAAACCCAAGGCAACTGTCAGCCCATGTGGCGTGGCTATACAACATGGCACACATTTAAATGAAACAGACATCAGTGCAAAGGCAACCAAAGCAGTGAGAAGACCAACACTCAGAAAAAAAGGGTTATTAATCCACATCCACAGAGATAAAGGACTTACAAGGCAGCTCAGGCTCCATTGACCTCGGATGCTTATCTCTCAATCTCTTCTACATCGATTGCAACTGGTAAGTGTTATTTATATCTATATATTTTACAAATAATATGGATCTTGTGGCTCGAAATCCTTTGTTTACAAAGTTATAGAAATGCTAGAGGAGCTATGTGATTATGACGATGAAGAAGAGGAAGTGCTAGTCTACACTACGCAGAATATTTAAGCATTTAATTTAATTTTTATTTTTCTACATTCACGCCTTCGTTCAGGCTGATGTTATGAGATAATGAAATTTATACATATAGACACATAAAACGCATATCGGAAACATTTAATAAGCTATAAACATCTAAACGCGCATCTTTTGGGTTCAATCCCAAACCACTTTGTAGATGGAGTGCACTAGTTAGGGCACTGACGTCACTATTTCACACCCTAAATAGTGCACTTGTACAGGGAGTAAGGTGGCATTTTACATTCAGCCCTGATAACACTGATAACACTGAAACCTGCCAGGATTTAACTGGGTTTAAAGCAACAGAATAATTACATGTCGCTCTCCACATCCCGTAGTACACTGTATTAGAAAATAAGTGACCGATTTCAGAGGAATTTGTGACAGATTTATGTCAAATTTTCACACAAGGCCTGATACTGGAGTACCAAGGCCTAATGCAGCCTTTATTGTAGCTTGGGTGTGTGTTAGAATCATGGTAATGTTGCTGTGTTATTGATTAATTATGAACATAATCAGAGTTTCGTTCTAATTAGTGTGATGAGATATAAAGCATTTTTCTTTCTAAACAGTAAGATAGGCTGTCACTTTGTCAGACTGCAGTACTGCTGGAGTTGAACAGCTTCACATAGTCCTGTATGTCAAAGCCTGCCTTAATGCTGAAGCCATTTATTATTATCTGTATTATCTAAGCTTCTGTTTCTTATCGGTATGTTTATGGCCGGTTGTCTGGATCACAGGATTAATTGTGGTGTCCTAGTGAGGCATGTGGAAGCCTAGTGTTTAAGGTGTTGGATTACCAATCGGAAGGTTGTGAGTTCGATCCCCCAGGTCCACCAAGCTGCCACTGTTGGGCACCTGAACAAGGCCCCTAACCCTCAATTGCTCAGCTTTTTTCTTAAAAAAATGAGAGTGCATAAGTAACAATATACAGACGCCTTTATGTGGAGCGCCAATTGCTTTAAATGTAAATTATGCACCGTTATTTCATGATTGTGTGACCAATCTTTCACAAGCTGCCATTGATTTAGAACACAGGTTTCCTGGTCCTGGTCCTGGTCCTTGCTGTAATGAATCAGATTTTACTAATCTAATTCATTAGAGGATGTTTTAAAGAGTAGGGGCAAGACTAAAATGTGCAGCACAGGGGTATTCTGGGAAGAGGTGGAGAAACTGTGAATGTGTCATCACCAATTAGTTGCATTTGTGTTGTATTTTCATTCCCAGGGGCAGTGCAGGTGCTTCATTTAAGCCATTGTTGCTGATTTATGTGGCTGTATGTTCAGCAGTGCTTAGCTAATTCATTAATTTTCATGACCCCCACCTCCCCAGCCCCTTTGTCCTCATGGGATGCCTGATTATCCTATAATTATACCATAAGAGGAGATGATTCCTATTTATGTATTTAACTAATCGGGTGGCTGACATTTTCATACATACAGAGGCTTCATTAGATCTGGGTCAGGTAGATTACCGTCTCTTTTCCGGGCAAACCGTTTAGTTGCTCTATCAACCTGCTCTGGTCTTGAGTGCTCAGGCATCTGTTTGTGCTGAAATAATAATATGTCATAATTAAGCAAGAATGAAGTCATGTAGTACATTTTTCTTAGAAGACTAAAACATTTCACCCTGGCTCAATCCTAAATAATGCTGAAAGAATGTGTGCGTGGTTTCATGTTGACTCATCGGTAATCCTCCTAAATATCTCTGTAACACGTTCACATGCATACACACAATGGCAGATTGTTGCATGGCAGCACCTGCCTCGTGAATACGTCTTCTGGCATCACTCACAGGGAATAGCGCTGGCAAACACCATTCATTTACACCATTGGTATATGATGAAATCACAGATTATGAACAAGAGAACATTAAACAAAAGTTCATGAATCAGTTAGATAGTTTGTTAGATTGTTATATCTTCAGTGAACAACTTTTTTTTTTTTTAGTATGTGATAAAGCAGCAAATTATTTAGCTAATGTTCATCGTAGCAATTTGCGAAACACTACATGCAGCCTTCTCATTTATCTTTTGGAGTATTTGAATTCTTTTCTTGTCTTCAGTGCATCATATTTTTAATGATTTGTTTTTGAAAAAAGCAAACGATTGTTTCTGTTTAATACATTTCTATTAAAGGTTACATCGACTTGATTATTTATTTATTTATTTATTTATTTATTTTTTAAACGGAGGTTCCCTTTTTGTGTTCTGTTACTTTAGCTGGCTGTATTGATGTATAAGTGCTTTAGAAACCTGTTCCAGTACTATATCAAAAACCAGGCAGATCAACATACTGTATTCCAAAAGTAGCCTTTTCAACTGTAGTTTTTGAAACATGACCCCAGCTTGTGTTCTGTAGGAGATCCTTTACTTGCTGTTTATCCAGCCACATACATCTATGTCAATTATTTAGCTGAAGTCGACTCGCCAGACCAGGATAGACAAGTAGCTGTGGGATGTGAGTCAGTCATGGAAAAAGTCTTGACAGATTTTTTTTATTCATTACATAAACTGTTGCAAAGGTGGATATTGTCACCATTAAGTCATGCAAGTTGCTTATCTAGACCAGGCAGAGAATTTTATGTAGCTGGACCTGTTTAGTTGATTGCCCCTGACATATGGTTGGTATTCTGCAGTAGTAGTAGAAATGTGTTGCATCATGACAAGTAATCACTAATGTGTGTGTGTGTGTGTGTGTGTGTGTGTGTGTGTGTGGGGTGGGGGGTGGGGTGGTATTGGGTTCAGTGCTTTTCTAGTTCAGTGCTTAAGTCACAATAGTTTCACCCCGGGATTGATTTCTTAATGAAATTATGAATGGAATAATGCATGTAGGGAACAGGAGAATTGAAAACCTGCATAAAGAGAAGTCTTTCTTAATTTGTAGGCTTGTGAATGAATTCCCACACTGTGAGACACTTTGATGAATGCAGAACAGAGGGACACTTTGTGCTCCACATTCTGCTTGATTTGCACCATGCACTAGGCAGCGATCCCACCCTGTTCCTGCTTTGTAGATAGCTGTTGTATGGACAGAATTTGAGTGAATTTGTGGTCCCTAAACAAAGCCTACAGTTAGACACCCCCCTTTGTGTCCACTTGAGCCGTCTCACAGCATGGATGAATGTGTGGTTGGAAGTAGGTCAGGTGAAATGTTCAGTTACAATCTGACAGACTGTAATTGCCTAATTGATGTTGGCTGTCTAAAAGCCTTTACTTTCCTTCTGTCTGATCCCACAGAAACTCTCACACTAACATGGAGGAAATCGTCATTGCTGGGATATCAGGTCGTCTTCCGGAGTCGGATAATTTGGAAGAATTCTGGCAAAACCTTTTCACTGGAGTCGACATGGTCACAGAGGATGACAGACGGTGGAAACCAGGTATCATGTAGTATCAGATATCTGTTGTATATACAGTTCATTGTACAATGTAACAGCTGTATTTAACATGATTTGGCTCAGGATCCACTGCTAACGTTCCAATAAAACCTAAAAAAACTTTTTTCCTTATATGAAACCTTTTATAGATAAAGAGAATTAATGACATGACGAATTTGTTTTTAATATTATTTAAGTAGTAATAACGCAAGGTGTATTTTTTTTTTTTTTTTTTTTTTTAAAACAAAATTATTTATTAACAACTCAATGTTCAGTATAAAAGGAAAACATATTTTGTCATAGAATGTAAAATAGAAATTTGTTCATTTCATTCTATACAATTGCTATGCATAAAGCAGAGTGATTAACTAATTAGACATTAAAATTGTAGTGACTCCCCCCCCTGTGGTCTCTGGTTTCTTGGCCCTGTTGGTTTCTCTTCCTATCTGGCTGCTCTCCCTGTGCTGGCCTTGGAATGAAAAGGGATCTTCTCAAAAGATCCTTTTCTCTGTCTCCCTCTTTGCCTTCTCTCCTTGGCAAACAACTGAAGTTCACATTTATGTGCTAAAGTATCAGCAGTCTTAGTGTGCTGAGAACACAGATGGTTCCTTTGTTGCACCGGAGAATGTGGGATTTATCCTTTATGTATCTCTTTACCTCTCGTCAGGTCTGTATGGTCTTCCTCGCAGAAATGGAAAACTAAAAGAAATCGACAGATTTGATGCAGCCTTTTTTGGCGTGCACCCCAAACAAGCACACACCATGGACCCACAACTGAGGCTTATGCTAGAGATATCATACGAAGCTATCGTTGATGGAGGTCAGTGTTCCAGAAACCCATCATCTGTGCAATTTGGCAAATCACTGTTAGTTAATTAACCTTAGCAATCTTATATGCTTTATACGTTATACCATCTTTGTACTGTTTATTTATGATGTTTGTGTTCATCATGCTTGGCAGGCATAAACCCGGTGTCCATGCGTGGCACTAACACTGGTGTTTACATTGGTGTGAGTGGTTCTGAAGCAGGCGAGGCCTTCAGCAAAGATCCAGAAGAGCTGCTGGGGTACAGCATGACCGGCTGCCAGCGCGCCATGTTCGCCAATCGCCTCTCTTACTTTTTTGACTTCAATGGTATGCAAAGTTTCAGTTTTCTATCATTCTTATCATTTTGTCTATAATAGGGAGCAGTTAGAATAAAAACTCATTCGAACATATTCAAAACCCTTAGGCCTGCAGAATTAATAATAATTTGGTGCTTTGTTTTTATCATAATTTTTGTCATAATTTAAAATACCAAAATGTGTGTAGGGTAATTTAGATTTTTTTAAAACCATAGATATTGTATTACTACCCAATACATGGTATAAAATAGTTAATTTGGTTGTGTGGGGGCACGGTGGCTTAGTGGTTAGCACGTTCGCCTCACACCTCCAGGGTTGGGGGTTCGATTCCCACCTCCGCCTTGTGTGTGTGGAGTTTGCATGTTTTCCCCGTGCCTCGGGGGTTTCCTCCGGGTACTCCGGTTTCCTCCCCCGGTCCAAAGACATGCATGGTAGGTTGATTGGCATCTCTGGAAAATTGTCCGTAGTGTGTGATTGCGTGAGTGAATGAGAGAGTGTGTGTGTGTGCCCTGCGATGGGTTGGCACTCCGTCCAGGGTGTATCCTGCCTTGATGCCCGATGACGCCTGAGATAGGCAAAGGCTCCCCGTGACCCGAGGTAGTTCGAATAAGCCTTATTTCCACTGGGGAAAAAAAATTATAAATCAATAAACAAAGAAATAACTAATATACACTATAATACACAACCAAATTCAGTGCCTCCAGTGCCTGGTGGCACACTGGTGTCTCGCCAGTGTTTCTAAATGTAATGCTGTAACCGAGTGGGTCAAGTGACCCCGCAAACAGAATTAAGGAAAGAATTTAAGGAAATAAGTTTAAGTTCGAATAAGCGGTAGAAAATGAGTGAGATGAGAATTTGGTTGTGTATTATAGTGTATATTAGTTATTTCTTTGTTTATTGATTTATAATTTTTTTTTTTTACTACTTTTTTTTAGATATACTATAAATCCACAAAATTCAGACTTGTATTCAAAAACGTGAAAAATTGCCTAAATTAATTGTGATCCATATTAAAAATAAATCCTTCTTCTTTTAAGACTTCTTTTAAAAAATATAAAAAATGTTCTTTAGTATTTAAAAGTATTTTATAAACCATATTGTTTCCTGACCAAGTTGTTATTTTTATGTTGCCAAGTATTAAGCAATGCTAACTGGGTGACTCAGCATTGGTGTTGCATTATTTTTGTGTGTGCTTTTAAAGGCCCCAGCACAGCCATCGACACAGCATGTTCTTCCAGTCTCCTGGCTCTGGAGAATGCCTTCAATGCTATTCGGCATGGCCAGTGTGATGCAGCACTTGTAGGAGGAGTTAATTTGTTGCTCAAGCCCAACACCTCTGTGCAGTTCATGAAACTGGGCATGCTCAGTCCTGATGGAGCCTGCAAGTCTTTTGACCTATCAGGTGAATTTACTGTTATTTTATCTATTTTTTTTTTTTTTTTTTTTTTTTTTTAAATCCTCCCCACTTTTTTTTAATTTTACTAATTGCCTGAGTATTTCTAGTGTACCAGAAATCTGATCTCTTATCTCCCAGGAAATGGGTACTGTCGCTCAGAGGCTGCTGTGGCTGTACTCCTCACTAAGAAATCCATGGCTAAGAGAGTCTATGCTACTGTGGTCAATGCTGGCAACAACACAGATGGCTATAAAGAGCAAGGTAATATACAGAGTGCAATCAGTTTATTGCAAGGGATCCTAGTGGTCACTTTCTTTAGTGTACTTCAGTCCATATCCTTTCCCCCAGTGCCTGGTGGCACACTGGTGTCTCGCCAGTGTTTCTAAATGTAATGCTGTAACCGAGTGGGTCAAGTGACCCCGCAAACAGAATTAAGGAAAGAATTTAAGGAAATGTGGCAGAGCTGAGGAGCGTCGTTCTGGCAGCGGCCGGAGCTCATTTATGGGGCATAAAAATAAAATAATTAGTTTAGAAATATTATAATCATTATAATACAAAACAATTATTATAGGCTTAGGAACACTATCAAAATTTCCACATTTAATACACAGAATTTTGGTAGCAGGAAAAAGAAACACATCCTCAACTTTCTGACAATGAATACGTTTATCCCTGATGCCCGAAGATCAAATGGTTTCCTCATATGTTTTTGATGGTGTTTTTACCTTCTGCCAGGTGTGACATTTCCTTCAGGAGACATGCAGCAGCGCCTAGTACGCTCTCTCTACCAAGAGGCAAACATCTCCCCTGAGCAGGTTGAATATGTTGAGGCCCATGGCACTGGCACCAAGGTGAGTCAGGATATGGACACACACAAACACACATCTGAGTTACGGTGTGTTAATACTTAATTATTTTCTTAGGTTGGGGACCCACAAGAAGTGAATGGCATCGTCAGTGTGTTCTGTCAGTCAGAGCGTGAACCTTTGCTTATAGGATCCACTAAATCTAACATGGGCCATCCTGAGCCTGCCTCTGGGCTTGCTGCTCTTGCAAAAGTGAGTCTACAAACATAGTATTTAACATTTTTTTCGTTATTTGTACATGTATATTAACATATGGCATTTGTATACACACATACATACATACAAATTTTATATATATAAAATTACCCCAAGACTGCGTCCGCGTATATGGTTAATTTCCTTATTTCCGGTGTACACTCAGGTGGTCCTGTCACTAGAACATGGTATGTGGGCTCCCAACATCCACTACCAAAATCCCAACCCAGACATCCCGGCGCTCTTAGATGGTCGCGTGCGTGTAGTGGCTGAACCCATTCCCGTGCGTGGGGGAATAGTAGGCATCAACTCATTTGGCTTTGGAGGCTCAAATGTTCATGTTATCCTGCGCCCACCTGGACCCAACCCGATTTCTCCAGTTTCACCAGCATCTGTGCCCAGGCTGGTGCAGGCATGTGGGCGCACTGAAGAGGCTGTTAACTTTCTCTTGCATAAAGCCGAGGAACACGGGCAGGACACTGCCCTCCTGGGCCTGTTCAGTGAGTTGAGTACTATTCCCACCTCAAACATGCCCTACAGGGGATACACACTGCTGGGAACACAGGTTAAAGAGGTGCAGCAGGCTGCACCTTCCTCCAGGCCCCTCTGGTATATCTGCTCTGGTAAGTCCACAATGGCCAAATATGTCCTACAACAAGATTTTCCCTTTGTGGATTCTGACTTTTTTTGATCTAAGGTTACACCACTGTAATATGTTTTGTGTATTTATATATACGTTTGTGTGACTTCATAAGGTATGGGTACGCAGTGGGCTGGAATGGGCCGTAGCTTAATGCAGCTGCAGGAATTCAGAGAGTCCATCCAGCGATCAGACACGGCTTTGAAGGACACGGGGCTGTGTGTGTCTCGCCTGCTCATGGAGGCTAATGAAAACACTTTTGAGGACACAGTCCATGCATTTGTGGGTCTTGCAGCCATTCAGGTCAGGGCTCCATAATTACACACATACACAATTCCTGAACTTTGCTTATCGTTATTATGCTCTGTGTCACAATAGCCACTTGAAAATTCATGTCTGGATCATTCTGTAACTGGTTATTTCATCACAATTTTGTCATCCATGCAGAATTACTGACTGAATTTTGAGTGCTTGCAATACAAGTTGCTCTTGTATTATTTACTTAATGTCTTTATTAAATGGGGAAAGTTCTGTTCTTTTCCACTTTGCTATTTAGTTTATCTGCACAATTCATGTGTTGTCATACGGAAGGTCTAATATACACTAATTTGTTTTGTTTACTGCTTTATAGCATATAAACCTGTTACATTGCCAGTTTATTCCAGCGTAAACAGGGTGCATGTAAAAAAACCTGATATAATTATTGTGCATCGTACTCCAGATTGCACAGATAGACATGCTGCAGAGGATGGGCCTCCAGCCTGATGGCATTGTGGGTCATTCTGTGGGAGAACTGGCATGTGGTTATGCCGACGGCTCCCTCAGCCACAGTGAGGCCATCCAGGCTGCCTACTGGAGAGGAAGGTGTATTAAAGAAGCCAACCTGCCACCTGGAGGCATGGCAGCAGTGGGTAGGAAAACCTGCTCTTGATTACTCTGTTAAGTGAAATTTAATATCCTAGTGGTTTCTGGTACTGAATTTCAACTTGTTCTCAGGTCTGACCTGGGAAGAGTGTAAAGCTCAGTGTCCACAGGGGGTGGTACCAGCCTGCCACAATGCAGAAGACACGGTCACTATCTCAGGGCCACAGGTACACGAACACCTCTCGCTATGCATTTTCATATTTGAACACTTTAAGATCACATGATTAATTTTTTTGTATTTCTTGTATTTGTGCGTAGGATTCAGTCAGCAAATTTGTTGCTGAGCTTAAGAACAATGGCGTGTTTGCCAAAGAAGTGCGCAGTGCCGGTGTTGCGTTCCATTCTTATTACATGGCCTCCATAGCTCCGGCCTTGCTGGCAGCTCTGCAGAAGGTATGATGCTGCTTGAACTTCCCTTTAGGACCATAGCGCCATCTGCTGGTTCAGTGCAAAGAAAAGCAGTATGCTATTTATGCTCCAAATTTGAGTACCCATACAAGTTATAACTAAATGTTAACAAAGGGTGCCAAACAAATTTGTCTAATAAATTGTTTAATCTTTTAATGCTGAAAAAAAGCTACTAAAACTCTTTTTGAACACCTCTAAGCGCTTAATCACTAATATTCCAGGTTCTATGCAAATTCACTAATATGCCATTAAATTATTTGTAAAGTGTTAAATTTGACACTTCATTTTAGTTCTGTTTGATATCTTTTCTGTTAAAATATCAGCCTGTTTTCTCTTTTAGACAAAAAATGAAAACCTTAACCTTTTGAAACTCTTTGAGGTACTTAGGGTTATGTTAATAACAGCTGAGACGCGTACTGTAGTTAATGTACACTGCCTCATGTTTATTTATATCTGCACTGTCTCAGGTGATAAAAAGCCCATGTCCTCGCTCTCCTCGCTGGATCAGCACATCCATCCCCCAGACAGATTGGGAGAGCCCTCTGGCCCTCTACTCCTCAGCTGAATACCATGTGAACAACCTGGTGAGCCCTGTGCTCTTCCAGGAGGGCCTGAGCCTTGTTCCAGAGAATGCTGTGGTGGTGGAGATAGCTCCACATGCTCTACTGCAGGTAAGTAATACAGCTTGGAATGAGCTCTTAAGTCCAACGGGAGAGATTTTTTGAGCAGCACTCATTAACTTTACTCCGACTCCCTTTCCAGGCCATTCTGAGGCGCAGCCTGAAGCCTACTTGTTCCATTTTGCCCTTGATGAAGAGGGGACATGCAAACAACCTGGAGTTCTTTCTTTCTCACATAGGGAAGATGTACATGAATGGGTCAGTGCTATCTTACTTGTATTGGAAAATATTATTAAAACATATTAGAATCTCACATTTATTTTTCCTTGCTCATGTTTGGTTTTGTAGTATTAATGTGGACAGTAAGCAGCTGTATCCAGCTGTAAAGTACCCTGTTCCAGTGGGGACCCCCCTCATCTCCCCTCTTATCCAGTGGGATCACTCTCAGAGCTGGGATGTGCCCAAGGTGGAGGATTTCCCAGCAGGATCTGGAGGCTCCACCTCAGCCACTGTGTACAACATTGGTAAACAATGTTTTTTGTTTCACTTGAACTGGACATTGAGTTATGTGTTACAAACATCTTTAGCATTTCTACTGATGCGCTCCAGTCAACGAAGTTCATTCTTGAGAATGCCACTACACAACTGACCTTTTCCACCTTCTCTTCTCTCTCTTTTTATTTATTTATTTATTTAACTTGCAGATATTAACCCTGAATCTCCAGACTACTACATGATTGGCCACTGTATCGATGGCCGGGTCTTGTATCCAGCCACGGGCTACCTGGTGCTGGCCTGGAGGACCCTAATGAGGAGTTTAGGCACTGTCCTGGAACACACCCCAGTTACTTTTGAGGATGTCACCATCCACAGAGCCACCATTCTACCCAAGACTGGTGAGTGGTTTTCACTGGTACAGTAAATGAGTGTTTCTTGCACATGGGGAAGATTTAGTTCAGTGGTTAAGGACCTGAGATCAGATCAGAAGTGTGTCTGTTCAAATCTCAGTGATGCCAGAAAAATAATGCTGGTTTCTTGAGAAAAAAATGCTTTCAGTGACTTTAAACCTGCTTAAGTGCTCAGTTTGTACTATTGTGCATTTTTTTCTCAATTCAAAGTTTGTATTTATTTATTTATTTATTTATTTATTTATTTATTTATTTAAGATCTCATTCATTTACACAAGCAACTCTCTGCTTTATCTTGTTTTATTATATCGAACTGACAGTATGTAATCTCGGTTAACCTGTGTCTTACAAGTTGACAATGTTTTACATTTAAATAGAAAAAGTGCCAGAGAATGAAAACGAACTCTGGAAATAAGTAAC
This sequence comes from Tachysurus vachellii, assembly GCF_030014155.1. NCBI lineage: Eukaryota > Metazoa > Chordata > Actinopteri > Siluriformes > Bagridae > Tachysurus > Tachysurus vachellii. Next base: position 12,352,824 of record NC_083461.1, on the reverse strand, counting down.
GATATTCTGCATCAAACCATAGGATCAGTCCAGTTGGAGGTTCGTCTCATGCCCGCCACTAACCGTTTTGAAGTGTCTGAGAATGGCAATCTGGCAGTTAGTGGTAAGTTATATCCCAGTTAGAAAAATGTCTTTCTCTGTTTAAACATCGGTTTAGGCTGCTATGTTTGTGTCTACCTATCTCATATCTCTGACTGTCTCAGGTAAGGTGAGCTTGTTGGAGGAGGCAGCTTTGGATTCTTTTCTCTCTCAGATGACTGCACCTGTGACCGCAGAGGCAGAGGAACCGAAACTGCGTCTGAAAGCTGGCGACATCTACAAAGAGTTGCGTCTTCGTGGATATGATTATGGCAAACCCTTCCAAGGCATTTTGGAGTCCAACAACGCTGGTAAACAAATGCAAGCTCATTTTCTATAGAGTAAAAAAAAAAAAACTTTGATGTGGATAGGTAGTTGCATTTTTTTTTAATTTTTTTTTCTGGTCTGGGTTTACAGGTGACCATGGAAAGTTGCAATGGACAGGAAATTGGGTGACGTTTCTGGACACCATGCTGCAGATGATTGTGGTTGGCCTGCCTGGACGTAGCCTGCGCCTCCCAACACGTATTCGTTGTGTGTGTGTAGATCCAACGTTACATGAGAAAAGAGTTCACGATTACTATGAGGATAGGAAAGGTAAATGCATTTAAGAGGCTTGTTACATTTTTATTTTGGATAACTCTGTACTGTAGCTGCAGGGGAAAATATATTAAGTGTGTGACAGCCACAAATAATCTAACAGTCTGCTGTGTCTTCCGTCCGACCTTTTCTTTTTTTTCTTTTGTTTTTTTTAAGCCGTTGATGTCCATGTGAACCGTTGCTTGGACAACATTACGGCAGGTGGGGTTCAGATCTGTGGCCTCCATGCCACAGTGGCACCTCGTCGCCAGCAGCAGCAGACCCCACCCACTCTGGAGGAGTTTGTCTTCACGCCCCTGGTGGAAACCGATTACTTGTTATCCAGTGAGAAACTAGCAGAACAGCTCCGACACAGCAAAGGCAAGTTCCTTTCCTCTCTTATTTCTAGTATGTTTTTAATCAGGTGTGAATGGACAATACGTCTTAACTCTCAGACCTCCTTAATTTCTTGACATAATTTGATCTTTTCTACAGGTCTTATTAACCATCTCCAGAGGAAGTTGGCCAGGCATGGAGTGAAAATTTCCATCCCGGGGCTGGAGGGTGTAAGTGAGGACCAGCTGATTGAAGCAGAGACCGGGAATGGTCTGTTACGGCTACTGTCAGTACTTTGTGGTCTGGAACTTAATGGGAATCTGCGCTCGGAGCTGGAGCAAACCGTGCAGAAGGAGAGGGAATGTTTGCTACAGGATCCTCTTCTTAATGGCCTCCTTGACTCTCATGCACTGCGCCACTGCCTCGACACAGCTCTGGAGAACTCCACTCCTGGCAAACTCAAAGTCCTGGAGGTACAGTGAAATATTATTGATGCATTGAATTATGAGCTTATAAATGAACCAATATATTACAGCAATATGCTTACTATAATTACACTCAGTTCTTTCACTTCAGGCCCTCTCCAGCGATGGCCGTGTGTTTTCCCGGGCCGTCAGCCTCCTCAACATTCAACCCATGTTGCGTCTGGACTACACGGCATCTGACGTAAGCACAGAGCTGCTTTCAGCCCAGCAGAGCGCTCTGGAGGCGCAGGGTGTGTCCGCCGCTCAGTGGGATCCTCAGCAGAGTACAGCCACGGCCAGCCTGGGAGGTTCTGACCTGGTGGTTTGTAACTGTGTCCCAGGCCCTATTTCAAACCCAACGGCTCTGTTGGAAAACCTGACATCAGCTGCCAGGGAAGGTGGCTTTGTTCTGTTGCACACCCTGTTAAAGGGAGATACGCTGAGTGAGACAGTGGATTTCCTTACCTCTCTGGACAATCAGACCAGCCTCCTCACTCAGGTGTGTTTTGAAAGCTTGTGCACAATGTAACGGTCAGATAACCAGAGGGAAATTCTTGTGAAAAACAGGAATTTTGCCCTGCAACCTGGTTCAGTTTTGGTTCTTAGTTGATCTTATTGTGTCCTTATTGTGTCTGTGTGTGTTTGCATGCAATTAGGCTGAATGGGAGATGCTATTTGAAAAGGTCTCTCTTAACGTGGTCATGGTGAAGAAATCGTTCTACGGCTCAGTTCTCTTCCTTGGCAGAAGGAAAACTCCTGAGAAACAGCCTATTACACTGTCTGTAGACTCCACGGATTACACCTGGGTAGAGACTCTTAAGGTGAGTCTGATTTGTCTCACATAGCAGTTTACATAGTTTTCACTTAAAGTTTAATTTTTTTTCTACAGTCTGTATTTCTGCTGAAGTTATTGCAGTCGATTTTATGAGAATGCATCAAACTAGGAAAAAAGATTTTTTGTTTATTAAAAGAAGGTGTGCTGTTTTGTAAAATTCTCCTACAAAATTCTAGTAATGCTCATTGTACAATATGCACTTTCCTGAACAGGTAGGTAAAGTACTAAGAGCTGCAGCTCTTACATGCTCTGACATGCTTTCTCTAATCCTGTAGATTAATGATCTTACACTTTTTTTTCCTTTAGAGCCTGCTGGCTGAGATTTCAGATGATCCGATATGGCTGACAGCCACTCAAGGCCATAATGGAGTGGTGGGGATGGTCAACTGCCTTAGACAGGAGCCTGGAGGCAACCGCATCCGGTTAGTTTTATTTACATTTATTACACTTTAATATTATTAAGCACAGGTTTATTGAGTGCATTCAGGTTTTGGTTAAAAGATAATGATGTGTTTTTTTTAAATGTCAGTGTTCATGTGTGTGATTTTTTTGTCTCTTCTTTCAAAGGTGTGCATTTGTGTCTAACCTGAAGAAGTCCTCTGTGACTCCTTCTCTCCAGCTTTCCCGTAAGGACATGCAGGCAGTGCTGCAGAAAGACCTGGCCATCAACGTGTTTCGGGATGGACAGTGGGGGATGTTCAGACACCAGTTACTCACACAAGGTATACCATGTCCCTATAGCACCGTCCCTATAGCTTTACACCAAGACTACATCTGATAAAACTATTTTCTAAAACCCTCTTTCATGTGTTTTTGTATATGATTCCTCTCCGTATTGTAGATTTGAACGAGGAGCTGACGGAGCAGGCTTATGTGAATGTCCTGACTCGTGGTGATCTGTCCTCTCTACGCTGGATTGCGTCCCCTCTGCGCCACTTTGTTCCTTCTAACCCGAATGTGCAGCTTTGCACCGTTTACTTTGCCTCACTCAACTTCCGAGACATCATGCTAGCTACAGGCAAACTACCCCCAGATGCTATTCCAGGTAGCTAACTTGACTTCATTAATCATTTAAAAAAAACAAACTCTGTCTCTCTGATCTATCATGATATTGTAAAAAAAAGGTTTTCATGCTGCAAAAATCCTTGTGCAGGAGACATTGCACTCCAGCAGTGCATGCTGGGAATGGAATTCTCAGGACGGGACCCTAGTGGGCGTCGTGTTATGGGTCTCCTGCCTGCTAAAGGTCTGGCAACCTGTGTGGATGCAGATAGGCGTTTCCTTTGGGATGTTCCATCCAGCTGGTAGGACACTTGCTTTGTGAATACAAAGAAATATTCTATAACAACAGTAGTGTAACAGTGTGTGTGTGTGTGTGTGTGTGTGTGTGTAGGACGCTGGAGCAGGCTGCATCAGTACCTGTGGTCTACGCTACAGCTTATTACTCCATGGTGGTGCGTGGGCGTCTGAGGCCCGGTGAGAGTGTGCTAATCCACTCGGGCTCTGGAGGAGTGGGCCAAGCTGCTATTGCAATCGCACTCAGCATGAACTGCAAAGTTTTCACTACAGTGGGTGAGTGCTTTCATAACAAAAGTAAATACAATTAATAATATTGCTGAATGAAACTGGTTCTGACATCTGAGATTTGACAGGTTCCAAAGAGAAGAGGGCTTACCTGCAGGAACGATTCCCCAAGCTCACCGCTGAATCATTTGCTAATTCAAGAGATGCCTCTTTTGAGCAACATGTGCTGAAGCACACACAGGGCAAAGGTCAGAGTCACCATAAAGATATGATAAATTAGATATAATTGCTGACATTTTTATACCTGTGAGTTACTAATCTCTTGTTTGGAAACAGGAGTTGATGTGGTTCTGAACTCCTTGGCTGAGGAGAAGCTGCAGGCTAGCTTACGGTGTTTGGCCAGGCACGGGCGCTTCCTGGAGATCGGCAAATATGACCTCTCAAACAACACCCCTCTGGGTGAGTTCTACAATCCACCAAAACTTTACTGGGACAGTCAGTGGTAGAGAATTAGCCGCTACTTTTCTATTTAGTTTCAACGGTTAGCAATAAAATTAAACTTTTCTCAGCCTGAAACCACAACCGCTATTTAAACCTTGCACACATTCTACTGATTGCAGCCCAGATTAATCATTATTGAAATAGGTTAATCACATTTAAATGTGTGGAGCTTTTTATTACACTGTTAGTTAGTAACTTGAATATAGCTGCTATTGGTATACAAAATGTTTTTGGTCAACTGACCAAATTAGACGTAGAATAACTATAATATTTTGGGAGGAGATTGTTCTCTGCAGCTCAGTTTCTACATTGTCTTAAATAATAATAATGAATAATAATAACACCCACCTCCTGATTGACCGTATTCTGAATACCATGGGTATGAAAGATAAACAGCAACAGATGATTTTCAGTTTTCTGACACTGATTTGTGTTTCTGCCACAGGCATGGCACTTTTCCTAAAGAACGTGGCCTTCCATGGGATCCTACTAGATGCTCTGTTTGAGGAGGGGAACCGTGAGTGGGAAGAGGTGTCCTTGTTGCTGAAGAGGGGCATTGCAGAGGGAGTGGTGCAGCCACTGCGCACCACTGTTTTTGAAAGGAATCGGGTGGAGGATGCTTTCCGGTACATGGCTCAGGGGAAACATATTGGCAAAGTGCTGCTGCAGGTGAACATGATGATAACATTCATGTCTGTTTGTAGATTGAGCTCCATCTTCTTATGACCCATCATTATGATAGGTGAAATCTTTTGTTTACAATGGTTTCCCATTCTCAGGTTCAGAGACTCAACTCCTGTATGTTTCTTCCTCAGGTGCGTGTGGAAGAGGATGGTGGCGAGACCACAGCTGCTCCTCTCACACTTCCTGCTATATGCCGGACTTTTTGTCCTGCTTCACACTCGTACATCATCACAGGAGGTCTGGGAGGCTTTGGACTGGAGCTAGCTCACTGGCTTACTGAGAGAGGAGCTCGCAGACTGGTGCTCACTTCTCGCTCTGGCATTCGCAACGGTAACTTCTGAATAATTATAGTTCAGCATAGGTTAAAAATGCCTTGCTGTTATTCATTTGGTTTTAGCCTGTACATGCTGTAACATGTTGATACCTTTTGAAACAGGTTATCAGGCAAAACGAGTGCGAGAGTGGCAAGCTATGGGCATCCAGGTGCTTGTGTCCACAAGTGATGTTAGCACCTTGGAAGGGACCGAGCGGTTAATCGCTGAAGCGTGCCAGTTAGGCCCTGTAGGAGGCATCTTCCACCTTGCAATGGTAATCCTCCAAAATTTTATTCTGTACTCTTTTGTTTAACAAGGATTTTTCCTGATGGTAACTTCCTGTTTATACTCTTACCCTGTGTCTTTAGGTTTTGCAAGATGGCATGCTTGAGAATCTGACACCTAAGCAGTTTATTGATGTCAACAAGCCTAAATATGATGGAACCCTCCACTTAGACAGGTAGCCTTGTAATAGCTAATGAATACTTATTATTACTTACGGATTTTAATCCTAAAACTTGTCATCAGTTTCGATGAATAATTATTGATTTCGATTGACAGAGTGACGAGGCAGAAGTGTCCCAAGCTGGAGCACTTTGTAGTGTTCTCCTCGGTCAGCTGTGGACGTGGCAATGCTGGTCAGAGCAACTACGGCTTTGCCAATTCCACCATGGAGCGAGTGTGTGAGCGGCGTCGTCATGACAACCTGCCAGGTCTGGCTGTGCAGTGGGGTGCTATCGGTGATGTGGGCGTAGTTCTGGAAACTATGGGCGGGAACGATGCTGTGATTGGCGGTACATTGCCCCAGCGTATGGGCTCCTGCCTGGAGGTGTTGGACCGCTTTCTGTCCCAGCAGTGGGCTGTCATGTCCAGCTTTGTGCTGGCAGAAAGGGTGCAGGTGGCAAAGGGGGAAGGCAGTGGGCAGAGGGACCTGGTGGAGACAGTGGCTCACATTCTAGGTAAGCTGGTGTTTAACCTTTTTTGTTTTGTGTAATTTAAACATTTTACCGGAGATAGCATTTCACATTTATTCTTATAGCAGGTGATTTTACATATTTCATTCAAGGGTCAAAATTCAATTCAGGCATAGTGCACAGTGGTTAAGTGATCAAGAGCCCAAGAGTAGCTTTTTGGATTTAAATTTATCACAGTGATTTAAATTTAACTTCCTGCTCACTAGATGAATTTGTTGAACTAACACTGCCCTATAATAATGTATGGGGTAGTTATGAATCATTTTCACTGCATGACTTGTATTTATTTGTTTGCCATAGGTGTCCGTGACATAAGTAACCTGAATCCCGACGCCTCATTGGCTGATCTGGGTCTGGATTCACTGATGGGAGTGGAGGTGAGACAAACACTAGAAAGAGACTATGATATTGTCATGGCGATGAGAGACATCCGACAGCTCACCATCAACAAACTGCGTGAGATGTCCAGCACATCAGGAGACTCTGAGGGTAAGCGTGAGCATACAGCATGTTGTCCGGTGTGTCTTTATCATTTATAAGAAACAGAGACCTGGAAAGTAAGCATTTATCATTTTTGTTTCTCTCTTCCAGCTAAGCAACCAGAGGGGAAGCATCCTGGAGCTCAGACTTTGCTGGATTCTGATCTCAACGGGATGCTGGTAAATCCGGATGGCCCCACAGTGACGCTTTTGAATGAGGTGAAGAGTGTAGAAAAGCCACTGTTCCTGATTCACCCAATCGAGGGCTCTACTGCTGCTTTCAGCACTCTAACCGCCAAACTCAGTGTGCCATGCTATGGCCTGCAGTGCACCAAAGGTACTGATACCACAGCAGACTCCACCTTATTGTAGGACAGATGAGTTCGGCACCGTTTATTAAAAATGAGCGTTTTAAAATTTTTATTTTGTAAAACCCCATTAACATTTTGTGATGCCTCCTGGAAAGATTAATGGTACAGAGTCTCTTCTTGTAATGTCTTGCATGATTGTAAACAGTTTTAAAGGGATCTTGCGCCACTGCTTCATGACAAAGAAAAAAAAAGCTCCTTTAAATTCCTATGTGCATGTGGGCACATGTTTACATTCAAAACCACAGGTTTTCATTGTGTTTAATTCTTTCAGCAACCATAGAGCTCGATTATGGCCTAGTCTGAATTATAATGGTGTGGGAATTTTAATAGATTGCTCTCTTATATATAGATCGTCATTACTCATATAATTGGTACTTAAGTGTCAGTGATGTACAATAGTTTATTCAACTATAACTAACTTCTCTCTCTAATGTGTGTGCTTATAGCGGCACCATTGGACAGTATTCAAAACCTAGCTGCATATTACGTGCAGTGTGTGAGGCAGACACAGCCGGAGGGGCCGTATCGCATCGCTGGCTACTCCTTTGGTGCTTGTGTAGCTTTTGAGATGTGCTCTCAGCTACAGGAAATGCAGTGCCCTGTGGAATATCTCTTTCTTTTTGATGGCTCACATTCTTATGTGGCAGCATACACACAGGTGGGAGACTCTTCGGTGGATTTTCTTCTTCTCTCACACGATGCATGACTTATTTGCTGTGTCTTTTTCACCAATAGAGCTACAGGGCCAAGCTGACCCCTGGCAATGAGTCTGAGGCTGAGACTGAGGCACTATGTGCTTTCATCCAGCAGTTCACAAGCATTGAGTATAACAAGGTAATCCGCAACTAGATGTTTGGCCTTCAGGCTAAAATTAATTTGGCTTCATCCAAAATCTGCTGCGCCTCTGTTTGTGTGTTCATTAAAGCCGAAATGACACTTTCACAGTTAAACAAAAGACAGTGTTCATAAAGTCAAGGCCTTCTGCTAGAAACTGTAAAAAGTCATTCAGTACAGTTTGAATTAAATCCACTGATCCCTGAATACATGTTAAGGCTGCATGATGTAGACAAAAATATCAAATTGGGTTTTGTTATAGTGATCAACATTATTATGTCTTTAAATGTCTTCTTTAAATATAGAAATAATTACGTCAAAATTGGTACTTATTTACATCAAACTAATCCCAGTCATCAAATCCTCCACCAAAAACGTAACTGGAATGTCAGAAATCGACCAAAGGGCTCAAAAAGCACTAACAAAACTTGGATTGTTAGCAGACTTTTTCTTTAACAATTTACACTACTCGCTGTCTTGCCTCTATGTATTCCCTTTTTACATTTGTAGCTCTTGGAGACATTGCTGCCTTTGAAAGATCTGGAGGCTCGAGTGAACCATGCAGTGGATCTGATCGCATCTAAACATAAGGGTATTACCCGTGACACCCTCCACTTTGCTGCCTCCTCATTCTACTACAAACTAAAGGCTGCTGACTGCTACATCCCATCTACCAAATACCATGGCAACATCACCCTACTGAGGGCCAAAGCCAGCAGTGACTATGGAGATGGACTAGGAGCTGACTACAAACTGCACGAGGTTAGTATAGCCCTTAACTAAGCCCTTGTATTCAGTCATTTGAGGCATAGAAATAATGCGATATGCAATTTGTATTTAATAATGTAATATGGCTTGTGTGCAGGTGTGTGATGGGAAGGTTTCAGTTCATGTGATCGATGGGGACCACCGTACCTTCCTACAGGGATTGGGTGCAGAGTCCATCACGAGCATCATGCACAGCTCACTGGCAGAGCCACGTGTTAGCATCAGAGAGGGCTAAACTCAATCCGCTGTTTTCACATTCCTTCCTAATTTTTTTTTTCCATTGACTAACCATAATGCAGGCTGCCCTAATTTTCTCCTGCACGTGAGAAAGAAGAAATTATTTGGCCTTCAATACATAAAATGCACTTAATCTTGATCCCCAATTATTTGTCATTTGAACATGTCTTTTTCTAAGTCATGTGCTGATCTGTAGAGTTTGTCCTATTCTTTATTTGAGTGTTGTAAAATAATATTAAAGTGTCCCTTTACCTTAAAAGGCTCATGAAATATCATGACATTTAATAGTGCCTAGATACTAGTGCTAAAACCTTAACGGTCTGCTCTAGTGTACATGGGCCTCATAAACCAACTGATCAGCTTATAACAATTCATATTTACCCGGTCACCAAATGTTCTTCATTAAACCTAATGATGCGCAGTCATATATATTCTATTTAAATTTGTAGGATTGTTCCAAACTAAGTTACTTATTTACCAGTATTAACACCTTGATGTTTTGCCTGTTGCTGTCTTAATCCTGGTGTTAATGTCTTGGTGCAACAGTTATGTTATTGCTGGGTATATGAGGGGAAAATGTGTGTTTCACATCAGAGCCAAAGCCACGATTAAACAGAAAGCACTCATGGAACAATACGATTTTTAAAAAAAACTTGTGAAAGTTAGTATTGTATGCCCATGATCAGTGAAAAAAGATTCTTGAAAAGACGCAAAGGTCTACCTGACACTGATGGGAACACAGTTTTTCTTTATGCAAGATAATCTGTACTAATGTTACTGTATTTTCTAAGCGTGAATGCTGCTTCTGTGCTTATCTATATAATGACAGCAAACAAATGAAATCTGGCTGTGTATTGTGTTTACCTTCAATGGATTATAACAACATTCCTTCTTTCCTTAGAAACAGTTTCCAGATGTATGTGTTTCTAAGATGTATGTGTTTCTACGATGTCTCTTGATTTCAAAATGCTCCTCATTTAATCCAAAAAATGTGCCGGCATTGGTAGATATGTAGTACAATATGTATGTTTTCTTTGTGGCTAAGTCCACAGTTTACCCAAAACTCGAAGAGTCCGACCACCCACTTGATCTTAGAATGAAGGGTTTTTATTCAGCATTGGACTGAAATACTGGTCAAAAGAATAAGCCCTTAGGGTTTCCCTGCTTCAGATGAAATGACGAAAGGCGACACAGAGAGCAAATCTCTGGAGAATATCTGAGACTTCTCTTCAAGTCTATGACGAACTGGATGCCTTCTCTGATGTTGTGCTTAGGGCACAGATGACCAGTGTGGCTTTGTTATTATATATATACTGTTACTGTGATTTTTGTTTTTGTGTAATATTTCAAGTATTTATTTAGAAGTAAAAATAAAGAACCATCACTAATAGTTCTCTTGTTTTTTTTTTCTTCAATCTCTGGAAAAAGATTTCAATTCAAAGAATGTCTAAAGAATCAGTCAATGAATTTCAATCAAATTATGCATGAGTTTTACAGCTTTGAAAATGTTATGATCTATAAATGCCCTAAAAAAGAGGGGAAATATTTATAGCATGATGAGAAGATGGAAGGAATGGAATTATAAAACTAGGTGGGGTGGAATGAATACTCCATGAACACAAATCTGTGAATCTAATTAATTAAGGCACAATATAGAAGACAGTATCAGAATTTAATAGCAAAAAAAAGTCTGCTGTACGACGAAATTGGGGACAGTTAGAATGGCAAAACTAATCACAAACATGATTCTAGAGGTGTTAATATTAATCTTAAGGAGAATTAGAGATTTTATTATGAATATGTTGAATATTTAATTTAATACTCGTACTGTCTATATTGTCTCATGTTGTATTGTCTCGTATAGTCTGTCTTGTCTTGTCTGTTTTTGTCTTGTACAATCCAAGCTAAATGTATAGTGTTATTTATGTCCGTACTTTTGAGAGTCGCCAATCAGCTGGAACCAGTTTCCTTGTGTGTGTTTACACACTTGGCCAATAAACCTGATTCTGATTCATTATAAGAATATTTATGTATCATGAGTTCAAATTTAAATGTATTTCTACGGCTCTTTTTAACAACTGACATTGTCTCGAAGCAGCTTTACAGAACATAAACATGAAACAAAAGGTTAATATAATAAACATAAAAACAAAATTCGAGATTAATATTAGATATATTTAAATGTTTGTATTTATCCCTAATGAACAAGTCTGATGTGACTTCCCATATAGTGAATAAAGAAAGCTATTGAAATATTTCCATCAAGTTGACCTCTACTATGTGTTAAAATGCACGTAAAAAGTAAACCAAAGTAAAATTTTTGGGAATGAGACCCACTCCTTAAAACCACACAGAGGCGCAAGCTCCTTTGCTTTGGACAACTCGACGAAAACAAACCGAAAACAACCGAGTTTAGACGATGTGCCTGTGAAGGTCCCGGATGCACGCGAGAATGGGCGGGGCGATGTATGAAGCGAGTCGCCCGGATGTAAGCGAGAAGGGGCGAGTCGCCCGGATGTAAGCGAGAAGGGGGCGGGGCGATGTCGAGGCTGAGAGTTTGGTGTGGGAGAGGGACATGGACCGAGGGCGCTCTTCCGACTAACAGGCCGAGAGCGACTCGCGTAGCCACAACTCTTAAAATAATACATGAGATCGGATCTTTGATATCCTAAAACAAAAATAAGCAACCAGTCTTTCACATCTACTTCCCGCACACACTAACACGGCATTGATGGTAATGTATACAAGGAAACAACCGAGACTCGGCGATGGGTAAACACTTATATTCTTTCACTACGATTTTTTTCCTCCTTTTCCTTCTCCTCTTTGACAGTCCGCCATTTTTAGTCAAACCAAAATAACTAGAAACTTAGCCTATGAAGCGTATACGACTGTTGTTTAAACGCTGAACTACGACTGTGGATGTTTTTTCTTGTCTCTAACCGCTTTTCTCTTTTCTATTTGTAGGTGCAACGACCGAAGGGACTCTCAGCCCTACCAGGTATCGCTAAGCTAAAGGCTCAAACAAATCAGATTAAAAGGGCCACTGACGCAGGCTTCTGGGGCATTACAGGCCTCTGTGCGCAAAACACACACAAAAGTCTCAAATCCACCGTGATTTCTGTCGAAAATTAACACACGACGTATAAACCGCTGCATTTATTCTTCTCAGTTAGCTTGCGATCCGGCCGACCGTCGAATTTACCATTAGCTAACGTTAGTTAGCGTTAGCTTTACAATGTAACGTTAACGAGTTTCATAAGCTAATGCTAGCGGCAAGCTGTGAAGTTAGCTGGTTAAGATGAGGCCTGAATGTCTTAAAACAAAATATATACCGCTGACGGTGTAGTTTAATACATTAATCGATGCAAACTAATTATTTGTAAGCAGTGACACGTCTGATTGCAGAAAGAAGAGTTGCTTATAAACAACAAGCTGACTGCCGTGCACTGTTAATAACGACATGGCAGATTTATGCTGTTTGATCCACAATGAAATTCAAGTAGTTAATAGTTCAAACAGCTGTTATAAGTAGGATCTAGGTATAATATCTTCATACTTTTTTTTTTACTTGTGTTGAATAACATTCTGACCTGCCAGTCAAATCTCAAAAGACTCAGCCTTCTGCTAGAAGCACTGCAAGGGATGTTTATGAATGTAAACATCGATAGATTATAAGGTGTTTAATAAAGTTCATGATTATGTACATGAAGGCAGGGACATAATAAGCCTTTCCCTTTGCAGACTTTTAAATACACGTCGAAGAGTCACCCAGGTGGTGATCACAGGCATGAGAAGATGCGGGAGAGCAGCGATGGCACTCCGCCGTGTAAGATGCTGCGCAGATCTGACAGTCCTGACAACAAGCACACTGACAACAGCACACACGGCAGAGCTAAATCCACACATCTTCACCGAGCCAGAGACAGGGACGGAGGTATGATCACACATGCACTCCTTGTCCTGTGCCTGTCAGACAGGCCACAGACCGGTCCTTATAAGCCACACGACAGTGTTGAGAGCCTGTCCAGCTCAGCAATACACTAAACAATAAAGTTGAAGAACAAGACAGTGTGAGAAATTTATATTAGGTTACTGAGTTAGTTAAATACAAATTAACAGACTAACTATAGGTCTAGAACAAATGGACAAAATCTAGTAGCTGCAGTTTAGATTGAAGTAGACATAACAGAAATGACTAGCTGCAAACCCCTTGTTATGTTTGTACAATTTAAGTATTCACACACTTTCTTTAATAATTCAGATGACAAGTGCTAAACAGCAGATATGAGTTGAGTTACTAAAACTAAGAACTAAAGGAGCATGTTCTGACACCATTTCCAATAACATCACTAGTTCGAAAGCGATAGTGACTGTCGTTATGTTTTTTTAAACAGGATGTGGCAAAGCCTGCATTAGAAATTCCAAGGATTCCTTTTGTAAATGTTTTTTAGTTTTTTTTCCCAGAGATTAGAGTTGGCATAATCTAATTCTTAATTGAGTAGCTCTGTTAATTGCTGCTAATTTCTTTATAGACTGTGCAGACATATGACTGGGTGGTTTACACCTCTTTTTTTTTTTTATTTTTTTATTTTTTTTTTTTTTTTACCTTCTAGAGTATATTCTGTAAAAAATAACCGGTGCACAACATTTGAACATTTTAAGTGCTGAAGGATATAAAATACAAGCTCTTTTGTGTGATGAGGGCATGCACACTCCTGCCTCTTATTCTATTCAGATGTACAATTAGTAACAAAGACAACATATATTATGAATTAAGCGTGTCGCTTGAACGTATTAAACCCTTGACATGATGTGCTATTGTGTTTTTTTTTTTTTTTTTTTTTTAAATAAAGAAACAAATGTTAATAAATAGTAACTGATAGTAGCACATTTGTTTTAAAATATATAACAGGCTTTGGTTTAAAAAAAACAACCCAATTATGTTTTTTTTTTTTGTTTGTTTTTTTTTGTTTTTTGGGAATGTACGTAACTGTATGCTTCAGTCGCATTTTCATACCATAATAGCATATAGTCATTAATCCTTTTTTTTGTATTGGCCAGAATTGAAACAGAAAAATTTTTTTTTTTTTTTACATGAAATCAGACAGCATTAGAACGCAAAGGAACATTTGTTTGCTTTACTGGGTCTGTAAACACACAGCCATAATGGATACAGACAGATCATCAGCCTCCTTCATATGTATTTACGTTTTACCCTCATATGTCCATGGAGCTATTTTAATTTAAACATTATCAATCCTTTAACCTGAATGTCCAGCATTTTTCTGGCTTGCTCTCTTGACATCTGCAGTCATTGATATTAAACGATCCAGAAAGTAATGTATTCAACAGTATCGGCTAAAGCCTAATCCATCACTTTCTTTCTGTTTAAAGCAATTAAAAAGAAATGTAGTGACACATTTGCTTAGCTGCACACCTGCAGTAGACTTTGAGCAGCACATAACCAGACTCTTGAAGCTATTTTTGATTTGACCAATGCAGGTTCTTTTGCAAACCGGACAAATTACAGAAGCATCACATTCTCTGCACGAAAGCCACCTTAATTTTTATACTCTCCAACTTTCAGCCTTTTTAATTACGCATGGAGGACGGGGACAGCTGAAGTTGGGCCAGCTGTAATTACAACACAGCTCAGTAAATGACACGAAGCGGTGCAGCCTAGTTGACGTTTTTCCTCTGGTCTTGAATGTCATTACATCTCTGTGAAACTGCAGGTGCTCAATCATGACATCTTTGGAAATGTTCAGGGATTAGAGACTGACTGGTATTGTGTAAATTCAGAGTTCTGCGTGCTCAAAAGAGATGACAGAAACTTACGGCAGCGCAGCACATGTACTTATCCTTTCGGTGCCATGATACTTGTCTTTGATGCAGCTGGTGTTCATTTATTTCCTTTTTTAATGCATTTTATGCAGGTGGCACACTAAAGAAGGTGCTTGGAACATGTCTAGTGTGCACTGGTCTTGTGTTAGATACTAAGTTGATTTTTCCTCCTAAACGTGACTATTGTATGTTTTATATAGTTTCTCTTTTATCGAATAGAGGAAATTCTATTACTCAGTGATGGTATTCTGCAGATGGACCTTATGTACTAGTGAGCAACAGCTTGTGTATCCAGAATGTGAAAGTAGATGAACTCGGTTTATACCAGTATTAACTTTTTATGCTCTTGTCGCATCTTGAGTGATATTTACAGTATTGTTTGTAGAAGTCCAGAGTTTAATGGGAAAAAACGGATGGGGTTTTTATGTGAATGTGTAGCTGCTTCAGCACAGTGCTACACTCCTGTTGACACCCTAACTGGTTCAAAGTCAATGTTTGTCAATTTAACATGGGCTAATATATATATTCTGATGAAAGATATTTTGACATTATTGATATTAGCTGGGCAGAATAGTCTGTGTTTATGACCACTCACAGAATCGGCAAATTTACCTTTACAGAATTTAGCAGATATTTTTATCCAGAGCATCAAAGCTTCATCCTCTTTCTAGTGCAAATGGATCAAAATCCAAGAAATGTCAAGATATTTTTCTCGATGTACTGGGTCCTATCTAACAAGACAAGGTGAGGCAGACAGTGACTCAGCTGTTCCTTTGCTACAGACAAGAGAAGTTCATCCCAGCACCTGGGTGCCAGGGCAGAGAAGAGTCTGGATGCATGTCTTCCTTGTGTGCAAGTCATGCTAGAGGCTTATGTCTGAGTTTTGTTGTGTTGTGCTAGAGGGATATGAATAAAATTGTTTCAAATTTACAGCAGATTTGGTGCCAGCTGTAGCCTTATGCAGCAGGCAGTGCTACTGTAGACCCATGGACAATGCGTCTTTTTGACTTTTTGTTTCATGTAGTCTGTAGTTTCTATCTAGATAGACTAAAAAACTATTAGTATTAATATTCTTGATGCACTGTGCTGTTAAAATGTGAAAAAAATTATAAACACTTGTGTGCTGTTCCGTGTGTGTATCTGTCACATGACTTTGTGAAATGTTGTTAGTTCCATACATTTTGTTAGATCACTGCCCATGTTGACCCTATCCTTAGATCTATTGAGCTATTACTATAAAAGCAATAAAGTGCATTAATATGAACGTATCCTGTAAAATAGAAACTACCATCATAGCTGGTTTTAGAGAATTAATCAATACCTGACCAATCAGATTTGAGAATTCGACAACCAGGAGTAACGTGTAAATGACGTGTATCTCCCTCCAACCTGTTAAGACTGTTGGTCTCTTTAGGTTCCTGTATACGTTAGCTCCTTTATTTGTCTTGTTCAAAGTTCTCCTACATGTCTAATTTTCGGGGTTACTGATTAGGAGGCTGAGGGTTCAAGACCAGCAACCTGCCAGTGTTGGGCCATTGAGCAAGGCCCTTAACCTTCTCTGCTCCAGGGGCACTGTATCATGATTTGAGCTTGTGCTCTGTCGCAAGCCTTCTAACAAGCTGGGATATGCTGAGAAAAGAATGTCACTGTGCTGTAAGGTGTGACAAAGAAAAGGATGCTTCTACTTTACAGCCCACATGTTTAATTAACTAGAGTCAAAGGATCTCCAGCTGATGAACAAATGCTTTCCATTTCTCTATAATCAATAACCACTAAAAAAAATTGTATTATTCAGTAGATTATAGCAGAGCCTAGGTAGGTGACTAATTTCTTTCTGCTTTGTTATTAATGGCATTTTTAATTGTTCTTCATTTGATTTTTACTTTTCAGGCACCAGTATTTCTCCTCAAGAGAATTCTCACAACCACGGTTCTCTGCACAGCTCCAACTCTCACTCCAACAAATCCGACACAGTAAGTATCCCCGTGTCTGTCATGCTGCTCCTGCTCACATGTCTATGATCGAATAAATAAAGACAAATCATATATCTTTTGTTTTGTACTTATGTTAGCTTTGAAGCTTAAGCATGCTGTTTGGCATGTAACGTTGGAACGGTGAGGCTCAATCGCTGTTCGTCCTCCATTACTCTATAATCCTGTACTATTTAAGAGACAGGAAATGGATGGGGTCTGTTATTGTACAGAGTTGACATGCGTTATAACATTGATCTCTAAGTGCTGTTAGTGATTCCACTTGATAGGATCACTTGCTAGAGCTTTTAAAACATGTAATCTGTCACACTCTGCGAACATTCAGTGCGACTAAAAAGCATACGATGAGACGGCCAGGGTTCCCACGCGTCCTGGAAAACCTGGAAATCCTGGAAAATTAATGACCAATGTTCCAGTCCTGGAAAACGCATGGAAAATGAGAAAAAACCTAAATTGTCCTGGAAAAAATCTTGTTGTCCTGGAAAATTATTATTTTTAAATGTTCTTGATCATTTAAAGAACAGTTTACAACTGGTCGAAACAATTAACGTTAGTAACAGAAAGCACTCTGTTCAGGGACGCTGAGTTTTGACGGGTTTTTTGTTATGCTGTTTAATCTCGCTGTGACGGATGACGCTGTCTTGTGTTGGCGGTTTCAGGTGCTATGAATGGTTTAAGTGCTCGCATGTTTTCAGCAAATGTTGACAGGTAAGCAGGTTATATTAACCTTGTTAATCTGAATATCATGTGCAAGGGGAATGCACAGCAAACTAAAGCATGCATGACGGCATTGGCCTGAGAAAGGAAAGGGTATTAATATGTGCGGTCTTTTTATTTTATAAATGTTGAAATTTCATTCACATGACAAATTGTCTTTAAAAGTATAGTTAAGTAATAGCCATAAAGTGTACGCTGTTTTTAAGACTTCTGGAGAGACGAACATATTACTTTAGGCCGTGAATCTGTGATCCTTGTCTTTTTTGGCTAAATTTGAAATGTCCTGGAAAAGTCCTGGAAAATGATCTCTGAAAAAGAGTGGGAACCCTGACGGCACACAAACAGTATTTTGTTGTAAAAAACAAAAAATGATGCCTTGCTCTTTCTGATGGTGCTGCATTTATATCATAGTGGTAAATAAACTTTCTCTGAATTTAGTTTCTCAAGTGGACAGGTTTGCTTAGCTTTTGTATGTTGGTAAAGGTTTGCCAGTATCACGAGGTTGATGGTTGTTTCCAACCCGGAGCTTAGGGAGTTTCATTTTCATTTATTTTGGTTGATTTGCTACTATGACCGGGTTTGAGTATATCATGTCTGCACCTGTAAATGTTGTTTGGTCGGTCAGAATATTATAGTAGTTTGCTTGGATAGACATATTCGTTATTGTACTGGTAATAATGACAATCAAGTTGCTGTTCTAAAGAACGGGGTAAAAAGACTAGAGGACAAAATGGCATGCAGGAAATTCACGGTCCTGGCTTATGGCATTCAAAGTTTAAAGTCTACAAATCTGGCAATCAGAGCAATATTTTCTTCTTTTTGGTCATTAGCTGTTTGCTTTGATTTCACACCACACAATCAAAAAGATTTAAAAAAAAATAAAAAATTTGAGGTCCATTTAGGATTGAAATTGGTAAAATAATTGCTGGAATATTCTGTTAATACCTGGAACATTTTGTTTTGTTACATTCATCATTCATTTATTTAAGCATGATTTATAGTTCATCTCGCTCTTTTTTTTTTGAGACAGCAAAATAGCAATGCAGTTTTCGAGCCACAAAATGCCACTACGCATGCCTTCAAGGTCATTTTTTTAATGAAATTGTGTGTATGTGTATTGTACATGTGCTGAGACCAGGCAGGAGGCATAGATGCAGTGATAGATTCCAGTATGTTCAAAGTTATTAGAGCAAGAAAGGGAAAAGGCAACATGATGGAAATGAAAATGACTTTACCTGGGAACCTTTTTTAGGTAGTGAGGACTGGACTGTTCTCACCTGTAATAAACTTGACTAAGGTTTGCATGGATGTGGACAGTGAGAGAGTAGTATTGCAGGCCCTTAGGTACTGGTGGAGTGTTCACTGTAAACCGGCAAAGCTGACCAAACTAAAGAAAACGAGTAGACGGGAAAGCACAGTTGTGTGTAAAGTCACGGTGACTGCAGCATTCTGCATACATTTGCTGTGATGTCTTGAGGCTCCAGTCCCTTCCTGTTTTTGTCAACCTCCTCCTGGGTTCTGACCATCTGTCCATTCTGTAATAGTGTTGGTAACCCTAGAGTGAGAATATAAAATAGTGTTGCTTTAAGGTTATTTTAACGCGACAAGCTTTCAATGTTTTGATCAGATCTGTGTTGCTCTTCATATTCATACCCACAAGGCACTTGTCCCTGGAAACACCCTGCATGTGATTATAGACTTTTTTGGGCTATAGATTCAAACACTACTTTGTTTTGGTTTCTCCCAGTTTTGCTTGAATTGATTCCCCAAATGTCAAGTAACTCGCCAATTTCTCCATCCTTCTAGTGAATATGGTTCCTGCTGTTGTTGTCCTTCATGCCACACTGCCGACACTGAATCATCATCGATATGTGCGTACATGTTGGGGAGTAAAAGCCGCATGAATTTCGATCTGACCTTTTTAATTCATGTTGCATTGCCAGATATTGGATATATATTCAATCTAGGCCCTGAAAAATCTGAAGGCAGAAAATCAGATTTCTTTCCCTCTAACCTGGAAATGTGAACATCTTCAGTAATCGAATTGTAGTAAATTATTATAGCGTGTCAAGTTATTTCTTTAAATAGACAGTTAACCATTTCTGATATTATATACACTCACCATTCACTTTATTAGAAACACACACATGCAGTTATCTAATCAATTATGTGGCAGCAGCACAGTGCATAAAATCAGATACAGGTCAAGAGCTTCAGTAAATGTTCACGTCAAAGATCATAGTGGGGAAAATTATATTTGTGACTTTAACCATGGTATGGATGTTGGTGCCAGATGGGTCGGTTTGAGGATTTTGAGTTTATTCAGAATTGTTGTTAAAACCAAAACCATCCTGTGAGAATAGGGTCTGCAGGCTGAAACACTTAGCCGACGAGAAAGATCAGAGAAGCGTGACAAGACTGGTCGGAGTTGACAGGAAGTATATAGTAACATAAATAAGCAATCTTTACAACTGCAGTTGTAAGCTTTGCAGAACACACAACACATTGAAATTTAAGACTGATGGGCTACAAGAGCAGGAGATCACTTCAGGCTCTACTCTTCAGCAAGAACAAGAAGCTGAGGCTGTTAAGGGCACAAACCCAGTGTGGTCTTATGCTGGTCTTATGACTGTCCACCTCAAGGTTTGATGTTTCAGTGCATGCAGAGATGCTTTTCTGCTCATCACATTTTTGAACAAATCACACCATTTTCTTCAGGTATCCCTGATCAACAAGGCATTTTCTGCTGACAGAACTGTTGCTTCGCAGCATTCTGTGTAACTCTAGAGACTGTGTGAAATTCCCAGGAGCTCTGCAGTTTCTGAAATACTCAAATCAGCCCATCTGGCATCAGCGACCATTTAACGATCAAATGCGCAGGTCGCTTTTATTCTTCTTTCTGATGATAAATGCAAACTGAAGCTCTTGACCTGTACCTGTATGTGGAGTTGGCATATGATGGGCTGATTTAGAAAGACCTCACTTATAAGGAACGCTGTTCGAGAATTCATAAGTCGGACGTTGAGTGTAGATCGTTTCAGAATAGTGTTTTAAGGCTTCTCCCCAACACCCAGCCTTTTTACCTTTGCACAGTAGCACAACATAACATGCACAACATGAAATTTATGAATCGCTGATACGTTAGTTCAGGGTTACAAACTACACAAAGTAAGATGATGATGATGATTTTTGTTTTGTAAGTTGGGGAATCAGCTCCCAGAATTGGCTACTCTTGTCTCCTGATTTCATAAATTCAGTACAATAAATGTACTTTTCTGTAGTGTTGCTGTCTAATTACAGTATGTCTTTTTCAAATCATCATATTATATAATTATCCTTAGTTATATACCATCCTAATGTTATATTATTTGATATCAATTAAATTTTTTTATTTATTTGGTCTTATATTGCACAGAATTTTACAGCACATCTATTGAAGCAGTTCTGTGGAAGGTGAAGTTGTCTGGTCTGTGTAACTTTTTTTTTTTGGTGGAAGATTACCCTGAAGGTTTTGATAAATGGGTGACGGTGTGTCATATTCTTTCTAACATGAGTTTGTGAATAGATTTGAGACTGTGCTATATTTAGTTACTCATATGCTCTATCTTAAATCATTTTCTCTTTGAACGGAGTAAAAAGCTCCTGCTCCTTTTCAGACCTTCTTGCTTTCTATGTGTGGTTTCTGTAACCTGGTGTAGTAAGGATAAAACTGCCACTGTTGTACCAATAAGATAGTTACTCTGTTAAATTTAAATAGAAACAAAAGAATGGTTACAGAGTTTATATATCAAAAACTGTAAGTATATTCTAGTCAGTAGACCTAGATTGCCTTTGAAAGTCTTTTTCAAGCTGTTTGTTGTGTATTAAATATTTTGTTGTCTTGTTGCAGGAAATGCTCACATTTTGTTTGTCTTTTACATAGTTGATTTTAAATCAGAAGCCATGTGGGATGCAACCCTTTACCCTTAACCGTGTTGCTATTGCATCCTGTTGGAGATTGCATGCAACAGCGCACATCACTCTGTATCTTTAAACATCTGTCTAGCTGACGTAATAACTCCCAGTGAAAAATGCTATTTATGGAATGCTGGATGATCGTGTCCTGTGAGCATGAAGATCTTTCTTGTACTGCCATTTGCTGCATCATGTGGAGAGCATAGATTTTTGGGTTTGGTTTGTAGCACTGTTAAATACTGGCTGGGATTTCGGGTAAAATATTCTGCAGGGGTGCCAGAATCTGCTGTACCAAATATTACAAACGCTTGCATCAGGATATGACTTCTTTCCTCGTGTGCTTTCTGTTTTGCTCTCTTGAACTTCCCCCTCCCCCTCATTCCTCTTCCCCGAGTTTCTTGCCAGCTCCTCATGCCTCTGTTTCTGTAATGTTGGCTGTCTCCATTTCTACCACTTGTCTGCCTCTGATTCATTGATTTCTCCTTTGTTCTCTCCATGCATGCTGGTTTATGATTATGCCAGAAACAAGTATGTGAATTACAGCAGTTAACGTGGCACACTTCATTGATTGTGATGGTGATGATTCAATCAATAATACGTTCATTATTATTTATTATAAATTGATTATCGTGACAAAAGGACTGGCAGTGGTTATTTAATTAATAAATAGGTTTAAAAAACGGAAATGCTATTTTATTTCAATTATGTAGTAGGTGGGCAAAGTCATTTCCTTGTCTTTAACTCTGCTTTCGAAGTAGTCATCCGCTATGTCGTCGATATCTCACAGGTTTGCTGCCATGTGCATGGTTTGACAGGTGACAATTACCCCTGCTGCCTGGGTAGAAAGAACCGTAGTGCTTTTCCGTTAAACATTCACATCGAAGCACACTATAAACGTACCAATCTGACACACCCACTTTAATCATTATGATTAACGACGCATTTGGACAATCTGGTGTCAGTTTCATGAACAGTTCAAGTGGGGATCAAATGCAGGTATAAGGTGGGTTGAGGTTTTGAACAAGAGGGGATAAACTTGTGCAGACGGATCTTTTTTAGGCAAATCAGCAAAAGTGCAGCATCAACAAAAGTGTATTTAGATGGAAACAACTCTCTGCCCTCAGTCTGTGAGCTCATCTGTGTTACGGTGTCCATTCCTCTATGTGCTCATGCAGTACTTTTTCCACAAGCCTGGCCTTCTCCTTTCCATTCAGACCTGACTGCATTCCTGAACTCTGCTAATTATTGCAACATTACTGATTGTATCCAATCTTTGTAGTAGATTTAGTTATCTTCAAATATTGATTTGTTGCTTTATGAAAGTTCTGTTAAAGCGGATTTAGTGGTACAGTCAAATCTCAAAGCATTGCCACACAAAATTGTCATCTCGTGTGGAAGCTGGAGTTTGAAACTTTTGCATAACGTATTTTGAAATTGTGTACATTGCATATTTATAGCATTTAGCAGATGCCCTTATCCAGAGAGACTTTTGTTTTTCATCTGTACAACTGAGCTATTGAGTGTTAAGGGCCTTGCTCAGGGGCCCAGCAGAGGCGGCTTGGTGGTGCTGGGATTGAACTCTCAACCTGTCGATCCGTAGACCAACGCCTTAACCACTGCGCTACCACTTTGCCCCAAGAAAGTTTTCTCTTTTTTTTTTTTTGGAAGTGAAAGCGTTTGAACCCAGGACCTCATACACATGCATGTCTTTGATGATATGCCTGTGGAGAACAAGCTTAAGAAAACTGTACACAGAAAACATTAATAATGGTCATACTTTAAAATTCTGTTTTGCTTTTGTTTTTAAGTGTTTTTCTTTGCCCCCTCAGGCATACGACCCTGCAGATGATTGGTCAGAACACATCAGCTCTTCAGGGAAGAAGTACTACTACAACTGCAGAACAGAAGTGTCGCAGTGGGAGAAGCCCAAAGAGTGGCTGGAGAGGTACACACATGCTTCTGCTATAGTGCTGCTTTGATTTTCTACAGGAAGTCGGCTGTCGTCTTGTTTGTCAGTGTTTTTGGTTTGTTTGCTGCACTAGTTTCGGATAAGTTGCAATTATGAGTTGCCACTGGGTATAGACATAAGGGAAAGATTCATGTGAGATGAGTCAAGATAAACGTCAGAAGTTGTCCGTTTATATTCAGACACTCATCCAGTGCAAGCTGGCATATCTTACACCAGGTGGTTCAGTATGCTTACTTATCTGAATCCAGAACCATTTTACCTTGGTCCTGTTTGTGTCCATGTCCACACTGCATGTAGGTAATCGTGTAGGTCGATGGTGTTGTCAGGAAGGGGTGGTGACTAAGTACTCATTATGTTGGTGTGCATCCATGACATGGCACTGATACTTGTCTAACTCCTTGGACTTTTGTTGAGCTTGAGGTGCTGAGAGTCAGTACTTTGGCCAAGTGTATCCATACTTTAATCTTTAGGGCCAAAAAAAACATTGAGGGCAGAGGTGCAGTCACTTCTTTTCTGTGGCTGGATAGTAAATGATGATCTATTTGCTATGTAGTGCACTCTATAAGTTCTTTGTTATGGTTACTGAGCATATATAGTGATTCTGCTTTAAAGATGGTGGATTTGACCTGGATCCTGACTAGTGAGATACTACAAAAACTAACTCTACTGTATATTATTCATTGACACAAATGATTACAAAATTGGGATAAGTTCGAAATTTATTTGAAACTTTTTAGACACATTAATACTATCGATTGGTCCCACCATCTCTTAGGATAAGAGGTAGGTATACAGCAAGACTCTTTACTCTTTAGGCACCGAGGTGGTGGAATGAACTTCCCCTAGATGTCTGAACAGCTGAGTTTGAAGACCTACCTCTTCCTGAAACACTTAAACTAGCTATTATTTTCCCTGTTTGTTTTATGTGTATATTTAAACAAACAAAAAACACCCTTAAAAGAGTTTTAGGTTGATGGTATCCTAAGTCTGTAACCAATTGAACCAGTGTCAGTGTGTTGTTTGATTGAGACTTAAAAGCACTTTTGTATGTAGCTCTGGATAAGGGCGTAAATGTACTCTAATAGTAATGCATTACTAATGATTAACAAGACTCACGATTGAGTGATTGCCAGTATAATGTGCCACATTTCATAGCATAATTCATGGCTTTATTTGCATATCTGTGCTCAGTATACATGATACCCTTTGAAGAAATGCAGTTAAATATCAGTACAGGCACTTGGATACAACCAGGGTTTATATCGTCGCTGTCGGGCGGAATCCTCATATCTCCAAAACCGTTATTTTTCAGGAAATGAAAAACTCCGTACCTTATCTGCAGTGCACAGGGTTTAGTCCGCGTTGCAGTGGATTGTCTTGCGCTAAATTCCTGTCCTCAGACGAGCACCAGAACTAGCGGGGTCAAGATTTTTTTTTCCTTTGAGCCCAGTGTTTTGAAGACATTTACCTCGGAAGACGTGTTGATTCGTTGCGACTCTTATTAAGGAGAAATATGCCGCGAAGCTCTCCCGCGGAGTGAAGAAGAGGTGGACAGTTGAAGTGTCCAATGGAGTTATGAGATTTGCGCTCAAGCTATTTTCAAGACTTTAGATTGGTTAATAACTTGTAAAAATAACAAGTTAATGACCAATAGCATCGATATGTGGAAAAAATATTAAATTGACCAAATTTGGACATACGAGGTTTCCGCCCGACAGAGACGATATCTTATTTGACTTATTTGAGCAAAACCGTATAGATCAGCCTTTTCTTTTCGACGTCCATGAGGGCTGTTTATTTTTTCCACTGTTTCAAAAACACTTCCTCCCTTTTATTTTATTATTCCTCTCTCATGTGATACAGAGAACAGAGACAAAAGGAGGCAACCAAGATGGCAACAGCAACAGCGGTGGTCAATAGCTTCCCTAAAGACAGGGACTACAGACGTGAAGCGATGCAGGCCGCTCCCACAAGCTTCACCCCTACCAGTGAGTATCAGCCATTGTCGCACCTCTCATCACAAAGCTGCTTTTATTCTGAGCCTTGTTCATGGTTTTCAGCAACTACTGGTTACATCTGAGTTTGTGAGTGGTTTACAGAGCGCACACTGGTGTTGTGTTGCAGAGGCTTTTGTCTCTTATATATTTGCATGTGTTTAGGTTGTTTTATAGAAAATGTTTATTCTTGAGATTGTACCTGACTTCCCAAAAGCTTGCATATGTGAAATAGTTGACAGAAAAATAGGAACAAGGACAGATAAGTTGAGTAAACTGATGTAGATAAACTTCTGTGAAGCTCATGTGATGCTTTGAGCAGGTGAGTCATGGAAAAAAAAAGGTGTAGTAAGTTCTTGGTTGCTGCAGAACAGCTTCATGTTGAACAAATTGTCATATCCAATCCACAAACATAAGTTCCGTGTCCTCCATATCAGGCTTTTCCCGGTCTCTCTTTGTCTTGCCTCCAAAGCTGTTATTATTGATCAGTCAGCAATCAATTCATGTGGCGGTGTTATAGAAATAAAAATATCGACGAATGGATGGGGAAAGTTGATGTCTGCTCTGCACTCTTATGGTAGCACGTTGTCTGGTCTTAGGGCATACATATCAGTTTATTCATAAATGTATTAATAACGTAGTTGGCAAACATGCTCAGTTTTAATTCGGGAATATGAATTATGCTCTGCTGTGATTCTCTCTGGCACTAAAAAAAAAGCAAGGATTAGATTAAAGGTCTGATGTAGGAATTGTTTTGCTCATGTGCGGATGCGCCTGTGCTCTTAAAGCATGGAAGCATTACATTTTTAATTAAAAATTAAAGTTAATTTTTTTGTAACGTAATGATTTTAATGGTTCATAATTAAATAACGGGCAAAAAAAAGTATCTGAAAAATACATTAGTTCCTATCACTTTGCTGATATAAACAGCATCTGCTTTGCTCGCTCTCTCTCTCTCTCCCTCCCCTCATCACGTCAAAAAAGCACAGACTGATATTTTACTGTGAAACAGGTAAGATATGCTGGGAAAATTTGCAAAGCCCTTTGGCTGTTAGCATTTACAAAACAAATTTTATGTTCCAGCACTTCTAAATAAATGTCTCCTAATAACATTGTTTTTCTACAAACCTGTGAGCAGAATTTATGCACTTTACACATTAATAAATAAAATAAATGATCACTCTGTGACGAGGTGTGTAGCTGATTGCAGGGTAAAGGCATTGTTGCTCATGTGTAGTCTCAACCTCACGTCCACAAACTGTTGGTTGGCGGTCGTCTGATGCATATGGCACACAATTTGAAACACTTCATGAGTTCTGAAGCTGTCATTATCTGATTGGATGAATTTTTCAGGATTTCTGGGATTTGTAGTTCGCGTTTGTCCTCCTAGACACAAAACCATCATGACTCTCTACATCCCTTATGGAAAGTGGGAAGCCATCATGTTTACAACTGTGACAGTCAGTGCTTATAATGATCAGCTAAACAATGGGTTTCCAATTGATGTGAAGTTCACAGGATGGACTTGTTGGTTTGTTTGACTTTTGTTAAATGAACGGTCCACGGTTGAACACCGGGTCTGTTTTTGTATGGGCATTGACATTACATTTTCATTCGGATAAACATGATGCTGAACAAAACTCTAACTATGATTGGTTCCTTTACATGTCAATCAGGCACCTTCTTGGACGGTTCTTGGCCAACAAAAGCTGCTGTAGAGACTGACGGCAGAAGGGCTGTCTATTACTCACTGCGTGGTTTGGGTCTTCTGAGCATATATGTACTGTAAATTCAGTACAAATTTGAAAGCTATTCAAAGTTTCTCAGTACATTTTTATAAATCGCTTAGTCAAAGCCAAAGGGGTATAAGACCCCCATCTTCAGCATACCGTGTTATGTCCTTTTCAGTGGATCACATTGCTTTTGAGCAATTTTATCCCTGTGTCATAGTAAATGGGTGAATGTTTATCTTTTGTGTATTTCTATGTTGAGCAGCAATAGTCCTCAAATTTGAGGTTGATTAAACTTCTTATTGATGGTTGCCTTGGCTGTATATAGTTAGCTGAATATGGTTACCTTGGAGTGACATAAAGCAAGTGGCTGAAGAAGACATATTTTAATTAACTGAACTTCTTGTATTTAAATCACCTTTTCGTGGTACTGTCCAACTTCTTTTCCTTCTGTAGTACAGTCAATGCAGAAGCTATAAATAGTAAGATGTTCAGGAAAATGTCAACAATTGCTTTGAGGCTGCTGAGGTAGATTTAGAGTTCATGGCTGCGTTCATAGTTCATTGTATGTCTGTAACTTTTCCACAGATCTGTCACCTCCATGACATCTATATTAAATTGTTTTTATTCATTTTTATTGTACAGTATTTGGTCAGAGGTTTTAACAAGATTATGATAGTTTTATAAATTGGGAAGATAAAGTATAACCTCATTCAGGTAAATTTATAATTGCCTAAATGTGGGGATGTACATTGTTCCTGCTTGTACAATCATTAGAAGAGGAATTAGCAGTCAGTTGTTTTAGGAAGAAAAAGCTCAAGATTAGTTAATTAACTTCTATAACCATTTCGATCGTCTGCCTCTGTAAAAGCCGAAGTTTCACTCTGCGGTTTTTAAGTGTGTCTGCATCATGTCAAGAAGTAAGGACATGACCTTGTTTTGCTTCCATGGTACCTGAGTTTTTTCTTTTCATTGAGACCATCATGAGCTCTACTTTTATACCAGAATATTCTTGAGACAAATGTGAAGCCATCTGTCCAGCAGCTTAAGCAGAGCTGAAATTGGATCATGCAACAGGATGATCTGAAGCATAGCAGCAGAACAACATCTGTATTACTAAAGAATACAAAAATCAAGGTGTTGGAATGGCCGAGTCAATGTCCTGACCTTAACTGAAACACTGTAAAGATGAGTGGGACAATGTCTCTGCATTGTTGCTAGAGACTCTAAAAGGTTTTGGTGTACTTTTTCCCCCGTCATCTGAATGCTTAATTTTTTGGGGGGAATTAATTGAGCACGTACAGAAATCTGTTGGTTTGGTGTTTGTTCATTCAGCTGCAAGAGCATTTGGTTGAGGTTGGGCACTGGGTCAAGTCAGAAACCTTTATTCCAAAGGTTTTTGTTGGGGTTGAGTTGAGTGCTCAAGTGCTTCCAACTTTGTGCGAAGGCCCAAATGAGTGTTGATGGTCATGATTGGCATGTAGTGTACCTCAAGAAAAAAAAGGAATATTAAGACACCAGCATGCCATGTCAGTTTTAAAATGTATATTAAGATTTACCTTCAATGTTTATTTTTTATGTTAAGTATTAGGGCTGGGTGGTATGACGGTATATTCCGTTTCCACGGAATAAAATGTCTACTGTTACAGGTTTTCCTATTCCGTACATACTGTTCCATGCACACAAACCAATCCCGAGCAGGAGGAGGAACTTGTTGTGAAACGAGGCGCGACATCAGTGGTATGGCTGATATCAGTGGTATGGCTATTTACAAAGGCTGACAAGGAGCAGACAAATGTGATTTGCAAACTGTCACACGAATGTAACCAATAGCCATGCTAGCATGAGTAACTTGTTTTATCATCTAAAAATGAAGCATGTCAAAGAATACAACGAAAGCCAACAGATGGGCTCGGCATCAGGTGTTCCGTCAACATAATTTGATCTAAAAGTTGAGTCGCATTCACTACTAATGCTAAATAAAAGAAAAATTAATAAAATAAGACGAGAAAGCCTATTCTTTATTTTTAAAGTGGTATTTAATATATTAAGCACGTTCCTTTTGTTGATTTACCTGAAAAATTATTCCGTGATATACCGCTACTGTGAAATAAAATAACTTATTCCGTGAAACAGATTTTTGGTCATTCCGCCCACCCCTATTAAGTATTGATAATTAATTGAAAAGGAGTACGTTTTAGGGTACACTTACAAACCTTGGTGTAACCCTAGATACTAGTACAGCATTTGATTTCCGTGTAACTATCCTCCTTTAAACTAGCTATCTGAAAACGTATCCAAAATTAGCTCCAGTGTGGCTTGATGCAGCTGCAACAAGGCTAATGTTAGTCCAGAAGAACAGAAACTCAGCTGCTTGATATTTGCATCTTTTCTCAACTTCAAAACAGTGTTGTGGAGAACATTGACAAGAATTTGTTGTTTTATTTGTTTGTGCGTCTATTTAAAATTGTTGTTGGAAAACTAGTTTCATATCTGGAGTCTTAGGTCAGTTTCTTATTTTGAACATGTAAACATATTGCCAGTTTATTTTTCGTGTGCTGTAATTAAAGCAGTGTTTTTCCATCAACAGAAATTATACAGGTTTAAGTTTTTAGCTTAAAAAGCAACTTGTTTATCTGTTGAACTTGTTTGAGGTTTTTGGTTATACTAATGTGCATTTCTGAAGCATCAGTACGTGTGAAAGGTTGGTGGTGATTGTTTTTTTAACAATGGTATTAATGTTTTTATCCTATGCAGAGTCTGTAGTTGCCACAGAAAAGCCTTCCTCTCTCACCCCGTCCTCTTCCTCTGCTGCTGTGTCTGGGCTAAGTGGCACCAACCCCACTAGCTCCGCGTCAAGTTCTACAGTTTCCCCGGTGATGCAGTCCCCTGCTACACCTACTATCCTACAAGACCCCTCCCTCTTACGCCAGCTTCTCCCTGCGCTACAGACGGCGCTGCAGCTGAACAATGCCAGTGTGGATATGGCCAAGATCAATGAAGGTAACCTTTAAAAACTGTGAAATCGTAAATAAGGATGGTAAAAAATAAGATGCATTCAAGTAACCGTAGTTGGCAGATTTTAATTGTCCCTCAACTCTGGTACAGCAACAGCTTGGCATGGTGTCTTTGACAGCTGCTTCTTAGTGCTAAATGTTGTTTAGTTTGGAACTTTGCATTTGGAAAGCTGATACCAAGTGTCTGTTTTGCGACATTTAAACAGACTCCCTGAAGCTGTTTTTCTTCAGGCTGGCAGACAGTAAATTAGCCATGATTCTGCAGGGTTTTTTTTCCCCCGGTTTCCATTGCTTAGCGAGCTGTGCCATAACCAAGTATCCATGCTGAATCTGGCTGTATGTTTTTTGTTTTGTTTTTTTTTTTGCTCAGGCTAGAAATTACGCAGGCCTTTAACACATCCTCTCAGAAAGGTCCTGATAACACTGCCCTGTTTATGGCACAGTGGATTTTAGTAGTAGTGTCATGACTGACTGGCAGCTTGTATATTTGTTGTTGCAAACTTAGATTCTGTTATTTTGATTTTATCACACAATGAAATGTTTGTCTATTCACACACACTAATGCTTTCTTCTTGCTGATCTGTAGCTCAATTTTACAATTTTTTTCTTTGAGCCATGTAAAAAGCCACCGTTTAAGTTTGACTAAATCAGTAAATGATTTTTCATTGTGCCGGTTTATAATATTGCAATCTGAGATCCCTCCATAGAAACTGTACAAGTCTTTTGAGTGTATTATATGGTGTTATGTCGTTGGAGAATGTTTGCATCTAACTCTCTAAAGACTAAATTATTAGAGCCCTTTGTTTGTTTGTCAGGATTATAAAAGCTAACTTGCTGTGGGAATAGTTTTGTCCTATGAAGTGGGTAAGCAGTCCTGACACATTTTTGTTATAAGTTTGTGAATCTTAAGTAGCATTTTTCTCCTCATGCCTTGTAGATCACTAGTTTTCTCACAACTACCACAGAAATGCCCCCCTGACTTTCCTTGTTTTGTTCTCTAACGAGAGAGACACGGTCATTGGACAGTGTGCACCTAGAACGTATATGTATATATTTTTCCCTGAGAAACTCCATTTTATTTAAAAAATGTATTCTTGTTAACGGCATGCTCTCATTCTGGTCTATCTTTGTGTGTGTAGTTCTTACAGCTGCAGTAACACAGGCTTCACTGCAGTCGATGCTTCACAAGTTCCTGACTGCTGGTCCATCTGCCTTCAACATCACAACACTTCTCTCCCAGGCTGCTCAGCTCTCTAGTCAAGGTATCAGACAGCAAACACGCACTTGCACTCGGATATTCAGTCTCTTTGCTCACTTCACACAGAGCCTCGATCATGTACGTTTCATGTCTTCATATGATTGTTCATGTTTTAATGTGATTCAGTACATTGTGTTAAAAGATATATTCTGGAGATATTACAAAATATTCTTCTGTACAAACCTCATTTGGATTAAATGAACTATAAAACCTTAGCTGACAGTTGTGTTTCTGGCACTCAGCGGTTTTGCAATCACACTATTTAGTGATGTAAATTTAAGCACAATTTGATTTGTTTGCACTTGCATTTGTAGCATCTCAGCTTGCATAAAAACACATTCATTGGACTTTTTAAATCCTACCTAGCACCAAATCTACCTTAACACCTAACACTCGGAAGTTATGTATTGATAAACACGATCAACACTGAACTGCATTTGTTAATGTATTCCTCATTCAAAACAGCTCTTCTGTTGTATCTTAATGAGTTTTTGGTGAAGTGAACTAAGTGCTGTGTCCATTGTGGTGATGACCACAGTTTGGTGTGCAGAACATGATGCTGTTTGTTTGATTACTGCAGTATTTATCAGTGGCACATGTGTTTAACATGTGTATATGTATGCGTGTGTGTGTATATGTATGTATATATATATATATATATATATATATATATATACACACACACACACGCGCACACACACACAGACACACGTGTGTGTGTATATATGTTCATGTATACACAGATATTAGATTTCAAAATATGTGTGCGTATGTATATATACATACGCACACACAATTTTGCTTGTTTTCTAGATTTTATTCATTATTAGATGTTCAGTTTTGTATGTGCCCTAAAACTCAGTCTGACAGGCCATAGCAATTTATCTGAGGCGATGTTTTTAAAATATCAACAGTAAAGCACGAACACATTAAAATGGAAATGTGATGTTTATGATGCAAATAATAAGCTAGACATAAAAGATTTTTATTTCTTTCTTCTTTGTCTCTCTTCGTTTGCTTGGAGTAGCCCAGCAGTCCAGTCAGTCTCCGATGTCCCTGACGTCAGATGCTTCATCTCCGCGGTCATATGTCTCCCCCAGGATCAGTACACCTCAAACTAACACTGCACCCCTGAAACCCCCCCTGAGCACCACACCTGTCTCATCTCAGACCAAGGTACACACAATATGGGCTGCCTTAAGCTGAAATTTGAGTGGCTTTGTGCCAAGTGGTACAGTGACACCATCATTCCCCTCACTGCCTCTTGGCATTTCTCTTTCTCTTTATTAGGTGAATGCTCTGGGGATTAAGACCAGTTCTCTTCCCCCACCCTCGTCTCAGCAGCCCCTCCCCTCAGATAAACACCATGACAACAGCAACTCCCCACGGACACTGCAGCGGCAGAGGTGTGTGTGTCTCTCAATGCAAGAAAAACTCACAATATACACATTATAGCTATCATATGATGCCAGGTTTGACAAGAAGCTGAGCACCAGTTGCATTGATGTGGGAGTGACATTTTATACCTGCAATCTTGTATGCTAGACATGTGCAGTGCTGCAGTGTTGCTTCTGCCTATGTATGAAATAAGAGCCACAATATTTATTGCTTTTCTGTTGGGGAAAGGAACCTATCTGCTTGTGTTGTGCTGCCATCTTTTGGTCAGTCCCGAGAACTGCATTTGTAAACTACGCATCTGTGTATGTGATATGAAGTACTGAAACTTTTTCTATTGTTCAAGCTCTGTTCAGTTTGGATTTTATAGATAGATGAACATTTGAAGATTTTCATTCTAAATTTTAACTTCACATCATTGACTTTCCTGTGCTGTTCTTTCCACAGTAGTCAGCGAAGCCCCTCGCCTGCTCCTAACCATGTGGGAAACAGTAACAGCAGCAGTAATAATGGCAGTGGTGGTGGTCAGAGTACTGGCGCGGGGACCGGAGCAGGGCCTGCAGCTACAGTACCAGCTGGAACAGGCACGCCCAGACAATCCTGCTCCTTTACGCCTTCGTTGGCGGCACACTTTAACGAGAACCTCATTAAACATGTGCAAGGCTGGCCTGCAGAACATGTCGAGAAACAGGTACTTTGCTTTCCTGTCTTGTTTGCTGGACTGAAACTGTGTATTATACAGTGACTCTTAAAATGTTCCTTTTTTGAGGAAGTTGACTCTAGCATTGGTCTAGCATACATTTTTGCCAACAGCATGAATCCATGGACCCAACCTCCTTTGTGTTAACAATCCAAGCTGGTGGAGGTGGTATAATGGTGTGGGGAATGTTTTCTTGGCACACTTTGGCCCTGTTAATACCAATCAATGTTAATACCTCAATTCCATGAAGCTTTTTAGAGCAAATTTTAGAGAAAAGGGAGACCGTACCCAGTATTAGTGTGATGGTGGTGTAACTGATGTCATGATACAGTAAGCTGTAAACAGTAAATTTATACCTTTCTGCAAAGCATTATATTCTGCTGTTGATACAAAAATTCATATGATGTCTCTGCACGATGAGACTTGATTAATTCACTATTAATTCGGAAACTCAGCAAAATCACTGAAGTGTGCTGGACTTTATAAGTAGGGCTCTGTGGAATCAAAGAAGTGGAGGTGGAAACTTCGTGGCTAAACTTACTCCAACTGTGGTGAAGTAACAAGTCTCTGATGCTTGAGGTATATATTGTTACTGTTTTCATATTAAGACTTTTGGCCATCCATTTAAAAAAAACTTTGCAGCAGTCAGTTAGACTTCTGTTCATTGTTAATAAACATGTATATAAAAATGAATACAGACCATTCAATTTAATGTTCTTTAGTTCGTACAGGAAAAAATCATTAAAAATCAAAACACTGTATTCCAGTACTGTGGGGGTACCTAACATGGATCACTTTTTTTTTATTAATGAACAATTTAAATGGTATTGAATGATTTGTATGTATAGTTATATTGCTGTACCAGATCAGTCTCTGTTGTGAAGGTGTTCTCCAAAAGCACACTACAAAATGGATGGCAACCAAATAACTCACTGTATACTGAAGTGGAGATCAATTCAGGCATGGGATTATTGCGGTTTCTAATGCAATCGCTGTATAATAGTTGTGTTGGACTGCCATCTTCTGGTTAACAGTGAAACTACAATTGTGACATTCATCAGAGTCCAATGATCTAGCAGCAATAAAAGCCCCTCTCACCATCTTATGGTTGGCAGCAGTAACCGTGGAGATGATGGTGATGGGCAGAGTGCTAGTGCCGAGCTTGAAAACCAGCTGGATCAAACCTGTGAATTAGACTGTTTATTTTGACTCTGATTCATTTTTGTTGACTTCTGCTTTGTTTGGGATAAGCTACAGATGTTTTTCATGGTGAATGGAATTTACATTATTTTGTGTGTGTTTCCTCAGGCGTCACGGTTACGTGAAGAGGCTCACGCCATGGGCAGCATTAGCATGTCTGATAACTGTACAGAGCTGAAGAACCTACGCTCACTTGTACGTGTGTGTGAGATCCAGGCCACACTGCGTGAACAAAGGTAACCACTGTCTTCCAATTAGTTTGGATATCTCTAACAAAAAGATGTGTAAAAACACTAAACATTTATTAAATCTGTCAGAATCTAAAGCTAGAAAAAAAAACAATTTTTGTGGTTGTCAGAATAATGTATAAATTAATATCTTCTGCTACATTTTACCCCTTTCTCTCCTTCTCTCTATCCTCCTCTCAGGATACTCTTTTTGAGACAACAAATTAAAGAACTTGAAAAGTTGAAGAATCAGAATTCCTTCATGGTTTGAGAACTCTGGGTTTGTTTGGTGTGGGTTTTGAATAGAAGGACAGCAAAGGTATAAGGATGAGTAGGAATCCATTTGCTTGCACAGAACCCTGGAGAACCAACGTTCTGTTCTGCTCTTGGTCCAGTCTTACACAAAAGGAGCTGCAGTGAGCTTTGGACTGAAGAGCGAGGGAGGGGGATGATGAGTAGAGGCTGTGGGCCAGATTTGGTGGAGATGTTTTGGGACCTGCTCTTGCCAGGGGCCGTGTATATGTAGATTTCTTGTAGATGTTATTTCCATGTTGTAAATAAGTTTTGTAGATGAAGCAATGGGAAGCCATGCCTATCAGAAAAGCTTTTGTCAGCCAAATGTAAAAAAAAAAAATGTTGAAATTTAATCAGCACCACCAGTTGAGGGCATTCATTGTCTTCAGATGTCCGTATGTTTAAAAAAAAATCTGACTGCAGATTTTTAAACCTGCCTTTGAAAAAAATTCTGAAACATGCTTGTCAGAAAATGTTTGGTGAGCCATTGCCTTGAGCATGTACTATACGTGCATGATGGGAGGGGTGGTGGACGATCCAGTAGGGGCAACTAGTGACAATGACCACAACACGCGCGCACACATGCATATCCGTGTCTTCTGACTGCGCACACTCCCCTTTTAAACCCGGTCTGGTTTGTTTCTGTCTATCTTCACATGAATAAGTGTAATGTTTATAAATGATTGACATTTCCCCCCAATCTGTTGCTTTCTCTGGTTGCACTGTAAAGGTTTCACTCCCCCAGCCCCATCCTTTTTAAAGGGATTGGATCATGTCTGTCAACAATGGTTCAGTGGTCTCTGCCCCAATGGCCCTATTGAGCCCTCTGACAACATCAGTGCCTGTTTGTATTGGAGGAGTGAATCTGAAGAAAAAAAAAAGAAAAGAAAGATCCTTTTGCTCATTGAGTGAAGAGGATAAAGCACCATTCCTGCAGCTCGATCTAAAATGCCCGTCTGCCTGCCTGCCTCCCTCCCAAACTGGCTTCCTCTGAACCTGGTGAAGTCTAGTTGATATCAAGAACAATCCTCTCCTCCTTTCTGGCAATTTGTTTCTTTTTTTTTTTTTTTTTTCCTTTCTTTTTTTTCTTTTTTTTAAGTAAGTTTATTGCAGCTTGCATTAAAACGAGTTCATTCCTTTGTACAGTCGTTAATTAATAATGGAGTTTAAAAAGAGTTTTATTAAAAGTTGCAGTGATTACTAGTATATCATATGTTGTATTCATAAATTATTGTCACACATTTTCCTTTGGACCCTGATTGGACAGAGAGGAGCTAGTGCTACCGGCTAGTAGGAAACTAAGTGCTGAAAGTCAAGGCTGAGGACTGGACATTACCAACTCCTCCACATCAGAATCAGGGCAGGGTCACCTGGGGTCAGAAGGTCAAATGTGAAATGTATGTATTGTAATAAACATGCTTAAAAGTACATCTTGATTCATGTTCATCATTTTTTGCATTTTACTTTGAGTCGTTGAATAGGATATGTGAAGAATCAAAATTAATGAACAGATTTGCACTGATTCTTCTGTCTAAAAAGAATTGTGGACACAAGTTATGCCAGCAACCAGAATTTGGGCATGAATAGATGGACAGGTAGATTTGTCTGCTTTTCCCAAAGCTAGCTGTTAAATAAATTCTTGAACAATCCACATATTAAATGAGCTACAGTTTACAATTCATGTAGGCACTAAATTTGACACTTCATGCTGAATGTTACTGATGATCAGGGTTTTCTTTTGGGATTGTGCGAGTATGCAGTTTTATTTCATTTAAATACTTTCCTCTGTTTTCTGAGTCATTAAATAAAATGTCTGTGTAATGTTACTCCAATTAGAAAATACTGAGATAATGGTCTTTAATTATGCATTTTAAGCCTCCACACAGACGGTCTCTATTATAGGTGCCATCACGGCTGAGTCTGAGCACCTCTTTCCTGATCCACTCCCTTACATCTGTCTCGTTCTCACAGTTTGTAACTCTCTTTAAAGGTGTGAACTATCAGCATGAAATGTGTAAACAGAGCTGCAAGCCCTTTCACACCCCTTCAGTCTTTTATTTTGTTTTGTTTCACCCCCCCCCCCACTCACTTATCCCCACAGCCATTCAGACCTTCCTTCTCTTTGTTTCTTTTGCAAACTAAGGATTCATTCATATAATAATCAGCAATCAATACCAAATGAAGCATACAGA
This sequence comes from Tachysurus vachellii, assembly GCF_030014155.1. Classification (NCBI taxonomy): domain Eukaryota; kingdom Metazoa; phylum Chordata; class Actinopteri; order Siluriformes; family Bagridae; genus Tachysurus; species Tachysurus vachellii. The sequence continues at coordinate 12,315,361 of NC_083461.1, read as the reverse complement.
TGTTTTTTTTCCCCTCTTACAGCAAGCCTTGGTTTAATTTTGTACCTCATCAGTCTTACTAATTATAGATTAAAGTTTCTAATGATACTAGAGCAAGATTTTACTGGCAGGATAAAAGATATAGTAGGTGCTCATCATTTTGCAGTTGGTCATGGTTTTAATCATGGTGATGTGTTAGTGTTTGCTTCTTTATTGTTTTCCACAGTACAGAAAACAGAAATTTATATACATGGGTTTACCTTTATTTATTTGTTCATGGTTAATGAAAAATGTTTTCTTTTAAAGAAAAAGGATACAGCTTTTACGCACAATTGAACTTGTTGAGCCCACCGGTTGTAGTTCTAAGGGTAGACACAAGAGGGCAGCACTTCCTCGTTATTACACCTGGAACAAACGTTCATAAGCGTGAACACTGGTGCTAGGAGGAAAATTCCCTGTCTATAGACTATATATTACTACATGAGCTAGTTTCCGGAAGGGGGGGTCGCACTAGTCTTATGCAACAGACATGACTGCTTTGGTGTAAAATATACTCCAGACTTCTGTTCACACAAATGTAGGGTATTATGCCTTTGGCCTTGCTGTTAGCCGCAGAACGTGTGAAAGGTGAAACACACTGGGCATATAGCCTAGAGCTACTGAACACACTGGGCATATAGCCTAGAGCTACTAAACACACTGGGCATATAGCCTAGAGCTACTGAACACACTGGGCATATAGCCTAGAGCTACTAAACACACTGGGCATATAGCCTAGAGCTACTGAACACACTGGGCATATAGCCTTGAGCTACTGAACACACTGGGCATATAGCCTTGAGCTACTGAACACACTGGGCATATAGCCTTGAGCTACTGAACACACTGGGCATATAGCCTTGAGCTACTGAACGCACTGGGCATATAGCCTTGAGCTACTGAACGCACTGGGCATATAGCCTTGAGCTACTGAACACACTGGGCATATAGCCTTGAGCTACTGAACACACTGGGCATATAGCCTTGAGCTACTGAACGCACTGGCGCCTTGCTGAAATTCCCGACAATTACCCAAACTGCAGTCAGTGCGCTCTCTCTCTCTCTCTCTCTCTCTCTCTCTCTCTCTCTCTCTCTCTCTCACACACACACACACAAACTGCCTCTCTGTCTCTCTCTTACACACACATACACACCCTCTCTCTCTCTCTCACTCTGTCTGTCTCTCTCTCTCTCTCTCTCTCTTTCTGCCCCTTATGACACTGGATCGATGGCCCTCGATCTGCAGCCAAAGGGCACTCGGTCCTAATAGCGTCTCTCTGTCTGTCTCTCTGGCTTTTCACCAGTTGTTGTACCTGTAAACACGATGAGCTATCAGCACAGAGCATGATCACATCATCAAAGCAGCATGCCAGAGTTTTAGTATTGACCAGCATGTGGCTTACAAGGTTTTCTTAATAGTAGGTTTGATTAAAGTGTTTGTGTTTCAGGCGCCGCTTTATGGACATTAAGTCTCCGTGCCTGAGGCTATTTCAAGTTGCTCTCGTTATTTCCTCCACAAAACCCTATTTTCCACGAGGAGCTCTCCTATAACTGGTGTCGACTAGATTTACAAGAGCGTAGTGATATTTTATAGATGGACAACATGTCCAAATGATAGGATAATAATCCAGATCTGGACATCCGACTGTTCTCATTATTCACGTTTTTATTTAGTATTTTTACAGGTAAATTATATTATACATTTGTATGTGTCCAGAACCTGTATTAGTTTCATAACCACTTCTCTTATCTCTAGAGGTTCAGAGTTGCTGGTGAGATTTTCACTTTGCCTTCAAACAGCGTCCTGTTCTAAATGATAAACATATGAACAGACCGGAGGGGCCAACGTGAGATATCGATCAGTGCGCTCTCTCTCTCTCTCTCTCTCTCTCTCTCTCTCTCACACACACACACACACTATCTGCCTCTCTCTCTCTTACATACACACACACACTCTCTTTCTGTCTCTCTCTGTCTCTCTATTTTACATACACACACACACACACACTCAGTCTCTCTTTCTCTGTCTCTCTCTTACATACACACACTCTCTCTCTTACACACACACACACACACAAATACACACTCTAAGTCTCTCTCTCTCTCTCTCTCTCTCTCTCTCTCACACACACACACTGTCTCTCTCTCTCCTACATACACACACACACACTCTTTCTGTCTCTCTCTTTTACACACACACACACACACACACTCTCTGTCTCTCTCTTTTACATACACACACACAAATACACACACTCTCTCTCTCTCTCTCTCTCTCTCTCTCTCTCTCTCTCTCTCTCTCTCTCTCTCTCTCTCTCTCTCTCTCTCTCTCTCTCTGTGTGTGTGTGTGTGTGTGTGTTGTATGGGATCGACTCGGCCCTAATTGAGTGTCACTGTCTGTCTGTGTCTGCTCTCTGGCGCCATGGGCCTCTTTGGATTGCTAATTTATCTAACCGCTCAGCTCGAGTCTCTCGCTTTTCTCTATAGGCGACCTTCCGAGACTTCTGTAGTCAGGAACACACGTATTACTTCAAACGGACATAATTTTAACAGCAATGCTGATTCTAACCTTATATATAATACATCCATTTAATTAAGACTTATTCATTTAACTTGTTAATCACAAACCAGTAGCCTAAGACATAGAACACAAGATTGTTCTTATACCCTTTCATTCATGTCATTATTTTAATATTTCAATATTAATACTATAATTGTAATTTTTACTATAAGTGTTTTTGGTGTTTTCTTATCAAATCAAACATTTCCGCTCTTTTATTTTAATTGTTTCTTTCCTTATTTCTTAATTGCAGCTTTAATCGGGTTCATTGTGTGACCGCCGCGTGAACCAATACGAACGCCAATCGTACTGCGCATGCAAATAAACCAACACATCTAGCCAATCGGTGATCTTAGAGGGCGTGTCCTTGTGAGGTTCCCAAAGCCGTGTGCTGATAACTTGTTGTCTTGTGAGTGCGTGGTTCAGTCGGCCGTGTGGTCGTGTGTCCTGTTCAGAAGCTGCTTCAGTTGGATTACACTTCAACACATTGATTTTTTTTCGCCTACTCGGTGTTTCGGAAGCTTTCTTTCGCCTTGTGACTGTGTATGTTATGCACAGGGACAGTTTCTGTACGGTAGATTAGTACATCCCAGACTAAGACTCTGCGCTCTTGGCACTGGAGATCTTTTGCGCATGATGTAACCGAAGGAACTGCGGGAATGAACTTAATCATCTCTGTGATAAACCACATGTAAGCAAGTATTTACATGTAAGCAAGTGTTAAACACACACAGATCGGACAGATCGGAGTTTGTCTCTGTTTCTGGCTTAAAGGACTGTAAACTGGTCGTAAATGGATCGCCATTCCAGTTTTGTTTCACTTTGGCTTCAGCTGGAACTCTGTGCCATGGCCATGCTCCTAACTAAAGGTAAAGCAAAACTGACCAATCTTTATTTTTATTCATTTCATCTATTCAAACAGCAGAGTTTGACCTATAGCAAGACTGTGGGCCCAAACCAGAGCCCTGCTCAGTGCGCACTGGAACTGAGCCCTTGTTTTTGTTTATAATCAGAAATGTTTTCATCTACGTTACTGTGAACATCTACATTACTGTGAACTATAACTCTGAAACACCAACTATGACAGTTAGACTACAATTAACATATTAATTGTGGTCACAAAGTGATAATTTTTTTTTTAGTTTAAAACTGGTCTTCAAAAACAATTTTCTAAGATAGAAAAATTTTGCTGCAAACATTCTTATACTCTGAATGATTCCTTGAAGAATCCTTTCGATTTGAATTTAAATTTTATTCAAAGGCACCATCAAGTTACTTTGAGTAGTCTGTTTATAATACTTGTCCCTATATGTTTAGTGCACAGCCTGTATGACTAGTGCTGTGTGTTGTGTGTCAGCAGTTTACACTAACAAGAGTGATGAACTGTAACGTGAGTCCTAAAGGTCTGCAGACACCCATCCAAAACCTATGTTTATTTGTGTTTGTGTCTGTGTGTGCGCTTTGGTATACACACACACTGGCAGTTAGTTCTCACACAGTTTAAAATCTATTTCTTTTATGCGCAGAAATGTGTGTGTGTGTGTGTCAATGGTTTATGCCATTTCTAGTTTTGACTAGTTTGACCTTCGTCAGTAACTTCTTAAGAACATAATAATAGGCCTTACATTTAAGATGCAGACCGATTTCACAGCTCTGTTTTTTACAAATTTTCATTTGGGTTCATTTAAACTGTCTGTGGTAGACACACCAGGTGTTATACACTACTAAATTGCTATTTCACACAGTGGACGTTAAAAGACACTAAAAGATCATTCAAATCCATGACTGTGTTATTAATATTGGATATTGGTTTTAATTTTCTCACAAGTTTTTAACCGGCTTTGTTTCTACACCGATGCCTCTGCAATGCAACATGAACTTTACTTTTCCCATTTAAAGAGTTTTTTTAAGTGTAAATTTGAAACACTGATTCTCTTTAAATGAATCCATGGCTTTTAAAGCATTAATAGTAAGCATTAATGTTGTTATTATGAAGCACATAACATTTAGGTAAATGCTTTTAAGAACATTAAAGTCAAGCAATTTTTATCGCAGATTATTTGTGACTTGTATTAATTTTGACTTGGCACTTATTTATGTACATTTTGTTTTACAGGAGAGATCAGGTGCTACTGTGATGCTCCACAGTGTGTTGCCACTGGATACATGTGTAAGTCGGAGCTCAACGCCTGTTTTACCAAAGCTTTGGACCCGTTTAACACAAACTCCCCATTAACACATGGATGTCTAGACCCGCTGTTAAACTCTGTGGATGTGTGCAATCAGAAGAACTCCGACGTTTCAAGCGGAGGTCCATCTCCTATTGAATGCTGTCACGATGATATGTGCAACTATCGGGGTTTACCCAGTATTGTTCACACACGAAGTGACCCCACAGGTGAGAACTAACATGAATATATAAATTATAATACATTAAATAGATTTCCAAAATATTAAGTATGCTCAGTTGATTTTCCTTGAGTGCCAGATGTTAGTAGCTTGAGTTTTAAAGGCTCTTTTGTTGTTTTGTTTTTTTTCTCAGATGTTTTAATGGCCTGAATGATTAGTAAGCAGTAGATAGTTTACCTTTGAGCACTATTCCACAGATAACAAGGCATGTGTATTGTGTAATACCTCACTGTGCAGGAATGTGTTTCAGAGAGAACATGTTACCGACTCACAGCTACACACAGCACTTGTTACACACAGAAAACATGTACATGAAGCAAAAACTTATGAAAGAAACTCATCTCTGCTTTTTCAGATCGTTATCAGTCGGCCGGCTCAAACCAGAACCTGATCACACGTGTTCAAGAGTTAGCCTCGGCGAAGGAGGTGTGGTTCCGAGCGGCTGTGATCGCTGTGCCCATCGCCGGAGGCCTGATCCTGGTGCTGCTTATTATGTTGGCACTTCGCATGCTACGCAGTGAGAACAAGCGGCTCCGGGTCCAGAGACAGCAGATGCTCTCACGCTTGCACTACAGCTTCCATGGGCATAACCACACCAAGAAGGGCCACATGGCAAAGCTGGACCTGGAGTGCATGGTGCCTGTGACTGGCCATGAAAACTGCTGTGCAGGATGCGATAAACTTCGGCAGGCCGAACTGAGCACACAAGGGGGCGAACGCTTCCTCTCCCTTGTCCACTGGGGCATGTACACAGGCCATGGCAAACTTGAGTTTGTATGACTAGTGACTACTTCACCAGGCTTATGTGCTGGGACTGAACTCACTTGCTGGTCTATGGGCACCAGAGTGAGAACGTTCACTGTGTTTGAACTGTGTAGCATTTTGTTGCTGTGCTATTAATATTATTGTTGTTATTATTATTATTATTATTATTATTTTCCATTTGCATTGTGATTTTATTGTTATCCTTTGTAAATGGAGAGAGAAATGAAAAGGCCACAGATGCCTTGTCTGATGTTTTTTTCCTTCATGGAGCACTTTACTTGAATTAACGCTTGAAAGGGCGGGGTTGTTAAAATAAGCCTTTCAAGCCCTGTCCTGTGGATCCTTGACTGACACTGAAGACTGAAGGATTCATCTAATTTGCACATTTGTATATGGAGTTGAATTGTAAATGGAGATGAAAATACTTTTTGCATTTTGGAAAAAAAAAAAAACTGACACCAGGGTATAAATATGAACTTTTTTTTTTATTCAGTCAAGTTCTATAAATAAAGGACTGTGTTGACTGTAAATGTTTAAACATGTCTGGCTGTGTTTTTATTCTTTTTTTTTTTTTTTTAACAAGGCTGTGTGTTAATGTGTGTTTTTACAGATTCTTGTTTTATCTGAAGTGTAGCTTTAGCAGATGCAGGGAAGTTAACACAGGGGCCTTGTTCAAAATTAAGGCTTTCCAATGCACTGCATCATTTCTGAAACCCCTCCAGAGGGGACACATTACATTACATCTCTCGCTCTTACACTCATCCTCTGGGGATTAATGCTGCCATCTGAGAGAGTATTTATTTAGCATGTGAGGGAATGTCAGGAAGCTGTAAGCGTCGGGCCCTCAGCTTGCACTCTGCAGGCACAGTAACTCGCCTGTATTCATTCAGCCTGGAGATTTCACCTCGCTACAAACCTGCTCCAAGAACTTTGACATTTTCAGAGTAAGTCAATATAATGGTGTCCTGGTAACTGTACTCACACACGGATCTGCAAACCACAGTGCTCAGCTTGACCTAAGGCTCACATTCCACTGTGAATTAGTTTGCTATGGAGATGGTGTAATAAAGAGCTTAGAATATTCACAGACAAAAGTGAAGACATTAGAAAAAAAATCTTTTCACCTCTGATGTGTGTAATGGATTATGACATGGCACAGAAAAACGTTGGATTCTCTAATACAGTTCTTATGAATCAGATTGAATCTTTAATACGCAAACATTACGTTGGTGTGTTACAGTCATAGATGTGTCGAGTGGTGCACGGTAACATGTGCCAGGGGTTGGTATGCATGCTGTGTAAATCTTCAACAGACATGAATAGGGAATTATCCCGATGCCTATGTTTTTTTTTTTTTTGTTTAATTAAACCTACATTTTTTAGGAAAGAAATTACGAAACATTATTTAAAATAAATTTGTGTCATAAAAAAATATTTAAGGTGCCTGACTGAGAAACATTTTAAGGGAGAGTAGCATGTCTAAAACACTCGGTTAAAGAGATTTATTCCATAATATATTCAAAATGTAGAATTTTGTATTTGGTTTGAATGTAGTGAGATATTGTTTTCATTGTTTAGCCATGGTTTAATTCTAGTAATTGTTTAATAATTGTACAACTATAAATTTCCAACTTTAACATTACATGAACTTCTAAATAGTTACTTTGAAATCAATGCCCTTCTAGAACCCACAGAAAAGTAAAACCTGAAAACAACTAAATGTTTTTATTTGTGGCACCATGTGCAATTTATTTACATGATTTGTTGTTTTTGACTGTAAAAGTAGGGTAACTAAACTTGTTTCAGAAGTAGGGTAACTAAACTAATTCTAAAAACGCTCCCTTAATCTCATCTTCTTTGGGCTGTCAGTAATAGTTAAGTTCCAATGCCTAGCCACTTCCTGGAAGATTCTGGATGCTGATTTACCAGACTGAAATTAAGTTCAATCCCCACTATGGATAATCTGCCCGGCACCTCTGTTCTAAGTGCTCGGCCATCTCAGGTGATCTTTCTGCGAACCCCTGGAAGACGCCATTAGCAAGCCATCCACTTAACAGCCGCTAGCATTAGTGAGGATAGCTTCCCTCAGGACTATTAGTGCTCACCTAATGATAACAAAAGCCTGAGAGTTTAGACAAGCTAATGCTCCAACTGTGTTGTGAACTCAACCAAGCTCGGGCCACCATCTGCTTCATCAGCTAAAGTGTGTTTAAAAAATACACACAAACCCTTCAAGTGATTTGACTTGTGCATCTTGATCATTAATTAATTTCAACTGTTATTCACTATGTTACTTTTTTCTGTATTTGCTTACTTTTCTATGTAGTTTATGATTTATTATTAGTGTTGATAGAAATTGTATATTTAATAGAATATGTTGTTGAATATAGGCACCATAAAGACTGGATGATTTCTTTATATGTTGTAAAAAAAAAAAAAATGTATAAAATATATTTCCATCTCATATGATCCATCTCAGTTCACTTCAGTTACAGGATGATTGTACTGTGAGTTAGCATGTTAAGACATGGAAGGCAATTAAATCTCTGCCAATCACATAAACCTTGGGGTAAGTGTTGTGCTTGTGAACTTTTGAAAAGTCTTAAGCACAAGTGTTGCTCATATTGCTTTAATCATTTATTTGATGGTGGTATGTGTCTTTACATGCTCAGCCGTGTAACATCCTTCTATTGTTCTGAAACGCGTAAAGCTTCATTAAATTCAATAACTTAATTAGACACAAACATGTCCGGAGTTGGTGTCTCTCTAGATGTTCTGTGTGTGTTGTAAAGAGACAGCAGCTTGTGTACTATTTGCATTGCTCATTTACCATGCCACTGGCCCACCAGACTGCCTGCATTGAGATGTAAATTTGACAGAGGCACCGACTGAGTGTGCCACAAAAGCTCAATTTGTTTTGATGTGACTTCAAACTGCTCTCGTTGTCATTCAGCAATCTAGTTTTATTGGACCTGAGTCTATGCCTCTTTGCTTCTCACTCTGCAGAGATCAGCAGCTCTGTGCTTTAGATAAATACATACAGTTTATTATAAATAGTGCTTTGTATTAAGTGCTGGACAATATTTGAGTAATAGTACTACTATACTCTATTAGTATGAAGAATATAGTATTGTAGTACTATTACTCAAATTTTTAGTCATTTAGTCCCTGCAAATTACAAAAGTATCTTTCAGCCTGTGACTACATGCTACAAGTTCAGTTTAGCATTCACTCTTTTCATTTTAGCAATTAATCACATTCATCAATGAAGAAAAAACTTTTCAAGCGTCCTGATGACCATAACCTTCTAATGATACACAATTTTGTTATGGCAGTAGCTGTCAGTGTGTGTTTGAATATGGATAAGCCACTGGACTATCCAACATTATCTGTATACATGTATCAAAGTTAGCTTTTTTCTTTGCTAATGGCAGGTTAGACTGGTATCATTTCCAGTCCATTTTAAGTCAAAATGTTTGATACTTTTTTGTTGCCCATACACACTTTTAAATCATTAATGATCAAAATAGAAAAAAATGTTGGACGTTAAGACCATTAGCCATTTAAATCAAACAAGCATGCATGTGAAAATGTGAAGATAGCCTTAGCTTTCAATTTTAATTTAAAAAAATGCTAACAGATGTCTCAGATGATTATTTATTAGTTTTGCTAATGCAATAAACCTAGGCATTCCCAACAAACAGACACCATCCATCAGTCCACAACAGTTATTTTTTGTGTAATGCTGGGAGTAAAACTCAGAAGGACCTCGCCTTGGAAACTCAAGTGATGGCCTTCTGACAAGTGTCCATTTAATAGCTTGAATATGTAAATATTTGCTTGAGAGGAAGGGACAAGCAGAGCTCCATGCTTTGAAGACAGCAAAACACTAACCGGAAACATGTCCTCACGGTCCTCTGCTCTCCAAACATTTAACCTAATGTCAGGCTAACATTTAGATATAAATCTACTCCAACAGAGAAATGGTAATGCTCACAATGTTTAAAAGACGGTCCATACCTCTTAAACCCTGAATGTCAACCTCTTTACATTGGCATTTTATTTTTTGTTTAATTTTTTGTTTTTCTGAGCAGCTGAGTGCTCTAACGTGGGGAGGAAAAGGTCATCCTGGAGCTTGGATGTGGCCAACTCTTTCTGGAGTGGCAGTATTGCTGTTCTTTTAATGCTAATCAGAACAAACTTGTATGTTCAGAGATTGTGGGTTTTACACTCAGCCAACCATAGAGGTTGTATGTTATGTTGTATCTTTCCAGCATACTCTCACCAAATAAAGACCCTCTAATCTGTAGACACAGTGTATCTACAAGCACTTAAAAGCCTTCTCTGCATGGTAGGCAGCATGATCCTTCCCTGAGGAACCCATCCATAGATGGCAGAACAATGTTGGGCTCTTAAGAGCAAGGCTTCAGCCACTGACCCCTAGTTGCTAAAACCCACTCCACTCTGCTGCTCTAATGGACACAGGTTTATCTAAACCACCAAACAAGGCCAGGCCTGACCAGGATCCTCTAGCACATGTGATTGAGTGTGACTGATCTGTTGAAGTGTATACGGAAGTGCAGATACAGGAGTCAACGTTACACTGAGGGTTAAAATGCCTCTGTCTGGTTCTTGTTGTAAGCTACTATAGTGATGGATCGATAAACATGCATGTTGAAGAAGGTATTTTCTCTCGGGTTGAAGCCAGATGACCTTTATGTGCCAAAATAAATCAATCAAATTGACCTTGACATTTTTAACCAACATTAGCTACAATCTATAAACGTTTTTATCTGTTGGAGATACAACATTATTAATGAGTGTGTAACATATTCCTAAACGTGAATGTGAACTTCAGCAGGAATTTACTGCTGCCCCTGCCAATAAACCTTTTATCCTGAAATGGCAGACTTACATTATTCCAGCTATAGTGACATTTTTGGTGGACTTTAGCTGAAAGTTGAACTTTAATCTGGTCACCATTGACAAGTAAATCCCCAGTGCTGGAACCAAAATAGCTTGAGCATTCTGATGACTCAAACGTCTACACAGATTTGGAGCCTGTTCCTGTTAATCTGATTTAAACTTTCCATCGTTTCCATCTAATGAATATTCTTTGAAGAGTTTAAGTAAAACAAACCATCAACACAACGGTGTAGCTAAAGAAAGAGAGAGACAGAGGAAAAAGGGGTGGAAAACTATAAAAGATTGCGTGCATACTGCTTGAGACTAATACTGGATTTCACAGAAGCAGATTTGGCTCCCAGCCCGAGAAGCTTCTTATCTTTTTTTTTCTTTGCTCCTTTTTAAACTGTGACACACACCCTGGCTTGGCAGCCGTAGCCCCAGGCCTCCTGCTGTGATATAATGTATGTGTATTGTGAGCGCAGAGCCCCTGGATTACAGTATTGAAAGGAGAGAAGCCTGTGTCTCTCCCCACTACGCAGCTTGAAAAAAAAAACCCACCTCCATTTCTGCTTAGTTGAACCTACTTGTTGAACCTGTGCAGATCTGGGATCAGTTTTTCACACAACAGCTGTATACTGTAGTTACACTGTGGGTTAGTTGTGAATAGGCTGGTAATGTTCTGACGATTCATTTTCTTAGAACGGTGGACGGAAATGTCATTCTTCAAAAAGCTATAATGAGACATCCAAGGGCCTTACAAGGTTATTTGAACAATGCTTTAGTAAAATGGCACATTTTTATTGCCCTGTGTTAAAAATGAGCTGTCTGTCTCATAGTTAAATGTTGAAAGTATCAGTCACTTTGCAGACATTCATCCAATGAAACCTTGTAGTGAAGTAGCAGCTGCTGGTTATATTCAGTAGTGCTCAGGTAAAGGGCACTTAGTTAATTTTGCCTTGAAGCCAGTATCTTATCACGTTTCTCTCTACTGGGACCGAGGCTGTGTACTGCAGCTTGTAAACGCTCTTTCAGGAGAGCTTGTGATTGCTGATGAATGCCAAAGGCCACACCTCTCAGTAATTATGTTCAGGGTGGAGTAGAGCCTCAGTACAATGGGGTGGCCATGAAGAAAAATGTTTTCACATCATTATCTTGGGAAAGACACTGAAGTCATTCTCTTTGACTACTTTCTGTACTTTTGTGCCCGATTCTGCATGATCAGACTGGTTCTCACACAAAACAGTGTCTTATTTATTCACTTCTGTGTCTTTTTATAGAATAGCAACAGAGCACACAAACTGCTTAGAAGTACAGCAATAACTCCCACACAGCTAGTCTATATGATTACCTTTTGAAACAGAAGTTAGTTTTGTGGAAAAACTGGCTAATTGAAATGTTACATCACACACAGGAGGATCCTCCCACTAATAAACTCAAATGATGTCGTAAAACCATCTGACGAAGTGAATTTATCTGTTTGTTGGCTGTACAGACTGGCAGTGTCCCCACATGGAGGTCTAATTTGCTGTTGGGTGAATGAATAATGACAGTTGCTTTTTGCTGTTACAAACCAAGTGTCTGAATGCACAGTAATTAATCTCCTCGGTTGGTTTGTGGTGCTTACCTCGTGAACATTAAAGTACAAGGATTGTTTGGAGCCAGTGTCATCTTTAAGACAACAGTGACAGATGCACTAGGATAAAAAATTAATAATATAGACAAATGTTGTAGGACATAATGTAGGCCAGAAGACATGTGAGCTATTCTTACAAATTTTGATGACAAAAAAAGTCATTGTATTGTATAAAGTATTCTATACGGTTTGCTTTATTTAATAAGCTCATGTGGAATATTAATAGAATTCCTAAACGATCATGCTAGAGAAATATGTCAGCAGTGACAGCAGTGTGGACACTGGCCATCGCCAGGCAGATAATTAAATGACAAAATTAAATAGCCAACTGGTATTTGTAAACTACTTTATAGTGGTGAAGAAAAACTGCAGAAATAGTATCACTGTACACAAATAAAAAATATCCCTAATGAGTGTAACCAAGCACAAACAGTGCACTTGGAATCAGTTCATACAAGTGAAGTTCTAATGATCTCTGTTCAATATAATGCACAAAAATTACCACTCTTAGTTTCTTAACATGTTTCCAATCACCAATGTCTTATGTGGGCATGTGGTAGCCTAGTGGTTAAGGTGTTGGGCTACCAATTGGAAGGTTGTGAGTTTGATCCCAGGTCCACCAAGCTGCCACTGTTGGGCCCCTGAGCAAGGCCCTTAACCCTCAATTGCTCAGTTGTACAAAAATGAGATAATGTAAGTCGCTCTGGATAAGGTTGTCTGCCAAATGCTGTAAATGTAGTTAACATCTCAAATCCTCTTAAACCCTTTTTGGTTCAATTCAGTTACTAAATAAGTCATAGCAGAACAACAACTGAATAATAATCTGGGTATTGAATGCCTTGAAAGAAGAAAGGAACCTGATTTAATTTTTTTTAAGTAAAGCATAACACATTCCCCTCTGAAAGTTCTGAAACAGTAAAAACAATTCTTTAGTTTTTTTGCTATATAATATATATTAAGCAGCTTTTTCTAGTATCACATTGACTTGATTTTCCCCCATAGAGAACTCTCTGGTTTAAAAACAAATGTAGGCTACATAGGTGAAAAAAATGGGTTGGTTCAACCAAAAGGTAACTTATTCTTAGTTGTTTAACATTTATTCATGTAAATATCACAAAATAAAAGCTGAAATTATGACACCGTCTCATATTTAATTTTTATTAGTAGTATTTTTTGAAATCTCAAACCCAAGTGTTTTATATTAAGCAAAAACATAAGAATAGCACTTACTGTTCCAATACTTTTGAAGTGGACTGTGAATAGACTTTGTTTGATCTCATACAAATGAGAGCAACAGTAAAAACGTACTCTAACTATGCACCTAACCCAAACCTTAACCTTTGTAACTTTTCATACACCTTGAGTTGGGATGGCTGTTAATTTGCATGTAGATCTCCATGTTGGAAGCAATTTGGTATGTTAACTCCTTCATGGTGTACCACAAAGTGTGATATAACAGAATTATAGAAAATGGTGTAATACCCTCTTAAGATGTGGTAAACATATCAGGCAATATTTTTCTGAGAGAGAGAGAGAGTGAGTGATGTAGAGGAAGTCAGAGTGACTATAGAAAGCGGAGCTGTTTATTGCAAGGTCAAGATCTCAGTGACATGTTTATGAGTTCTCTCAGAGCAGCTTTTGCTGTTAAACTTACAGCCCATACCTCACACATTCACCACACACATCTTCTACTCTTTCTTTAATCTAAAGAGGTTTAGACCAAAGTCCTCTGAGGAGGAGATACAGTATGTCTTTTCATTTACAGCATTTGGCAGACACCCTTATCCAGAGCAACTTACATTACAGAGCCAATTGAGGGTTAAGGACCTTGCTCAGGGACCCAACAGTGGCAGCTTGGTGGACCTGGGATCAAACTCACAACCTTCCGATTGGTAGCCCAACACCTTAACTACTAGGCTACCACATGCCCTCTCTCTCTTTCTCTCTCTCTTACTCTAATCTAAAGAAGATTAGACCAAAGTCCTCTGAGCAGGAGATACAGTATGTCTCTCTTTTCCTCTTCTCAGTAGTCAGTATGAAGAGTAATAACATAAGGATTGTCTACTCAAATATAGAACAGTCTGCTGTATAAGAGAAATTGTGCATGATATTTACTGTCATTTCGTCTGCAAAGGAAAAATATCACAAAAGAATTTTAGAACTTAAGTATGGTATGCGGGGGGGCACGGTGGCTTAGTGGTTAGCATGTTTGCCTCACACCTCCAGGGTTGGGGGTTTGATTCCCGCCTCCACCTTGTGTGTGTGGAGTTTGCATGTTCTCCCCGTGCCTCCGGTTTCCTCCCCCCGGTCCAAAGACATGCATGGTAGGTTGATTGGCATCTCTGGAAAATTGTCCCTAGTGTGTGATTGCGTGAGTGAATGAGAGTGTGTGTGTGTGTACTGCGATGGTTTGGCACGCCGTCCAGGGTGTATCCTGCCTTGATGCCCGATGACGCCTGAGATAGGCACAGGCTCCCCGTGACCCGAGAAGTTCGGATAAGCGGTAGAAAATGAGTGAGTGAGTGAGTATGGGATGCTCTAACTTAAGGATGGGATGCTCTGACGTGGTATCAGGTCACACCAAACCATCATACAATAACATGATCTTGGTCCTCACATGGTTTGAGGGTCTTGAAGAGCAACTTTTAGTTTATTCAGTACATTAGACTGAAATGTAATGTACATTTAGGCATTATGTACATTTTAGGCTCTACTTAAAGTTTCATCTGTTTCTGACTACAAAATTTCTAGCTGAATGACTAACATTGACAGCAAATGATGATAGCATCATTAACACACCCACATGCACACACATCACCATCACCTTAGTTTACAGCCCCTGACAGTATTACATGTGACCATCATAAATAATGCCATGTTTTTGTCATAATGGAAAATCCATTGTGTGTGTGCATTCTTTTACATTCTATCTTTGCCCTTTTCATTTTCGCTGGTGATATCAGATCTTTGTGAACAGAATAAACAATACACTTTCTCAAAATAGAAATGTCGTTCCTTCTTTGGTGTCTTGAAGTCTGAAGCAGCTTTCAAAGAAGAAATCAGGTGCTTTCACTGCATAATATGACATTCTGCTTTTATACACTCTCTGTGTGTATGTAAAAGGTAAAGGCAGGACTCACCTGAACAAAAAGAACACAAACATTGACAGTTTCCTTGATGATAGTTCAATTTAAGAGCAATCCCCTGCTCCCTTCCTGTGTTCCTTCCTGTTAGATTAAGGCAAATCGGAAGTTCAGGGTGTTAATAATGATCCTAAACAGGCAACACCTGCCTTTCATATAAACTTCTTTCTCTTTTTCTTTGATTGACATACACAGTATTGTACACACACCAGCCCCGCCTTGGGCTGTGATTTCTAAATTACACTAACACAAAAGCCATCATTCCTCTGGTACTTAGTCCCACCTTTCCATCTTTTTTCCAAAAAAAGGAAGTCTAACATGTACCACAAGTGACTTTTCAATTAGTTTCTAATGTTTAAGGGATACATATAACAAGCAGTAAACATCTAACTAATGGTTGGTGTGTATATCTGTATGGGTATGTATGTGTGCGTACATCATGTGTGCGTGATTGTGTATACATGTGTATGATGTGAGTCTGTGTGTGTGAATGTGAGCATGAGGGAAAGGGAAGTCGTTGGCAGGAAAGCCAAAGCTCATTATGCTATCAGGTTACTGGTGGGGGAGGCTGCATGAGAAACAAACTGAACTCTTTCTCCATCTCTACGTTTGCTCGTTTACTCTCTGTCTCTCTCCGTGCTACTCACACTTCCTCTCATCTCCTGCTGTTGCTCTTGCATGGAGGATCTCTCAATCTTCCCTGTGTAATCATTCTCATTGAACGGTACATCATCCATTTAATTTAAGCAGTAACTCTGATTATACCTGATAAATGACAAAAGATGCTGCTAGTGTTTGATTAAACTTAGATTGTTATTGTTCAGTGTAGTGATTTTAATATTATTGCTGTATATATTTGAAGTATCCAGAGCATGTAGGTTTCAACATAATCCATAAGTTTACAATGTCTAAGTGGATGGGTTTATGCAGCAGGCATGTACCTACAGAATGACATGTTTCATTACCTAAGCCATGAACTTGGGAAGTGGTTTCAGCTTAATGTTGCACTATTACACCAACATAAGTGCTGAACAGTAGGGAGCTGGCGTCATTTATTTTGAGTGACGGGTAAAATTAGCTCCCTTTTTACTCCAAAAGACCCCCCCACCCCCCTCAAAGAAACCAAACTTTAATAAGCTAGCCTGAGTGCCTCCTAATCGCCCACTTCACCATCCACACTCAGCAGCAACATGGGGCAATAGTTCCATCCAGACTCACACAACATTACATGCTGATGAGACGAGGTGGAAGAAAAGTATAACTGCTTTCTTAGCACAACCACAAACCAGGCAGACAGACCACACAGTGTGAATGTTTTATAGTGTGAGGCACTCTCCCACTATTTTTATTCTTTTTCTCTCTACCCCAGGTTTCTATTGAGCCTTTGTATAAATTGTTGGAACACCTTCACATAGGACATGATGCATGTTTAGTGTCTTTTCAGTGACTCACGTCTTCATATATAATTTTACATCTTATGCTGTATATAACATTCTGTACTATAACATTCTAACTACTGTATATCCAACATTATGCATAAGTACACACCATAAGTTACATTACCAAAGTAATTATTGCACATATTGTTTTTAAAAAAATCATTTTAATAAGCCAAAAAAAGTACACTTTGCACATTGACCAGTATGAACTGGTACCTTAATTTGGATATTTTTAGTGGTTTATTGCCAAAATTCATAAATGAGCTTAAATGATCAAATTCAATTAAAATAAAACATGATGAGGTGTGTTCTCTTCTTATTAAATCTTTACTATTTTTTAATCTTTACTAAAAAAATCAGTGACCATAAAAAAGTTAGTACTGCTGTTTCACCAGCAATTAATGGTGATTGTGAGTGTGGCACAGGCATGGGGACATGGACCAACATGGGGATAGTTAAGGATAGGACAGGCTGAACACTGTAAGAATATCCTTAATCCTGTTAAATCATTATCCAAAATGTTACCTACATCAAAGAGAAGAACAGACAGACTTCAATTACAGTGAATTTAATGCATTGCTCCATTTAAAAAGAAAACACAAGTCAAGCAGCTGTGCATAAAGGCTCTCTGGCAGTCCTAGGATTCAAACTTATAATAGTGTAATAATTAATTACAATTAATTAAATGTGTAAGCAAACTTGAGATTATTGAATGTTCCAGGATATCGTACATATAGTGTTAGTTAAAGCTTGCATTTCTAGGACGCTAGCTAGGAACTCCACAATACTACACATAACCGCAAAGAGAAAAAAAAGCCCAAGTAGGTTGTTATCATCAGTCATGTTTGACAAAGGCCATCAGTGTTTTTTTAAGCAAATATATAAATATATTTTTTCTTATCATACCTAGCAGTGCCATAACAACCATCACAGGACTTAAATACTTAAAAATGTTAGCGCACATGATTTTTTTTTAAGAACAGATCATTCTCTCTTGATTTTTGGTTTCAGGGAATTCATGGAGTAAATAATTCAGAGTTTACACACACCTGGAGTTTGACTCATTCTCATGCCACACACCTGGATGGTAAGAACAGCTGTAAATTTAAATGTCATGTTTGTGCTATTCATGTGTTTTGTTAACCAGAATTCCATTCTGAAACCTGTGTGTTATAACCATGGTACAAAAGTATTAGTTCCTAAACATGCCATTGGTCTGATTTTTGACTTATAAAAAAAATCCTTTCTGGAATGAGCTCAGTGCGCTAGTTTATCTTTAATCTAACATTTATGCCTATATATTGAGCTAGCAATATTAATGCTATATAGATAGCATTAACAGCTAACTTAATATGAATGTAGTATAGTTATGTTTTTATATCTGCATAAATACCTATAAATATAAAATATATGATGTAGAGGTAAGATCTTTAATGTAGTTGTAGCAGAGAAATGATTTAACAGCATTTTGTGCACTGCAAGTAATTCTGCACTCACACAGCTGATGCTAAATATAGAAAATCTGTCGGTTTCTAAGGAATTGAATGGTTGTGTAGTTACTTTTTCCTAGTATAAGTAGACTGTCCACACAGACACAACTTCAACAGTAGCCTGAGATAATGAAACCCTTTGCAAATGCACCATTAAACAGCTAGAAAGTAGCAATTTCAACAGATAGTGCTTTGAAATTGCATTATAATATTTGGCTTATTGATCCAGGTCATTTGGTTTCTTTCAAAGTTGCTGTTAGTGGGCTGAGGCTCATTACAGAGACCTAACCTTTAATCTAAAATGACATTTTATACAATAGATATTTTGCTTTCAGCCCCTTGCTAATCAGACTTATCCTGCAAATGGGCCAGTCAGACACAATCCAACAGAACATAGCCACATAGCTATACACATATTAATTAGACAATCATGACTTAAAGTACATTTTGTGTGATCTTACGATAACGTTGCTTTGGTATCTCAAATATTTAGGCCTTGTAATTTGATAAGATTATCAATTGATCTGAACTGAATGCTGCCAGATCCCAGTAGCCAGCCAAATCCAGAGCAAATATTTCTGTTTGTCTGTCACAGTCAGTGTAATGTCAGAAGGTGATTACTGTGTGTGTGTGTGTGTGTGTGTGTGTGTGTGTGTGTGTGTGTGTGTGTGTGTGAAAGAGCACACTGCCATATAATCACTATCCACAAACAAGGGCTAGTCAGAGATTACTAGAAACTCAAAACACACCCTGTGTGTGTATGTGTGTGTATGTGTGTGTGTGTGTGTGTGTGTGTGTGTGTGTGTGTGTGTGTGTGTGTGTGTATGTGTGTGTGTGTGTGTGTGTGTTTTTCTTCTGTGTATTAGTGACAGAGGATGAGAGGGAGCTACATGGGTCGAGGCCATTATTTAATGTTTGTTTACATTGGCCAGAGAGAATGTCCCTGAGGGAGACCACCAAAGACAGCCTTCAGCAAGCCAGCAGAAAGTCCCCGAACCCCTTTACCCCCACGCATAGGACACATACACACACACACACAACCACACACACTCTCAAATGTTTTCTGTAAGGGTTATGTGCTTATTAAGGGAATAAATTTGTTTGGTGTTTGAATGCTCTGTGTATGGTTCATTAAATGGACCAT
This sequence comes from Tachysurus vachellii, assembly GCF_030014155.1. Classification (NCBI taxonomy): domain Eukaryota; kingdom Metazoa; phylum Chordata; class Actinopteri; order Siluriformes; family Bagridae; genus Tachysurus; species Tachysurus vachellii. Next base: position 12,295,852 of record NC_083461.1, on the reverse strand, counting down.
ATAATTTTTTAATCATGTATTTGCCTTAATATTTATGTATGCACATAGAGCTTTTTAACCTCTTTTTGTGTATTGTGCATAATGTTTACATAAGAATTATTCATTTCAACCTATATTAGCTGCAAAAAGGCCTTGTGGCTTCCAGCCAAAAAACCTGCCCAAAGCAAACAGCGTAATGGCAGCAGAGCCTTGTGTCAGCACTACAGAAGACTTAGTTAAACATGGGCAAAGAAGAAATAGCCTGTGTTTTTTCAAGGCACTCGCCTTGTGCCTCAACCTTAAGATTAATTAGCAAAGCCCAGAAGTGTGTGTGAAAAATGAACCTGTCCAGATATCTGAGATTATCCACTGTATATATGTATATGTCAGTATGCATCTGGCTGAATGAGGCTGTAAATCCAAAGACCACCTTCTATATCAGATGTTTAACTAAGTTAAGTGTTTTAACTCATTTCAGTCTATTATATTATTAGTAGGCATAGTCAGACATCAGCACAAATAAGTACATCGGAATGTATTTCAACACATAATAAAAATTACATTACATACTAGAAAGAACATTGAGGGTATGAACAAAATCCATCAACACACTGAACCACGAATATAAATCTGCCATTATATTTTTCTTCTCTGTGTTGGCAAGTGCTTATAGCTACAAGATGGCATCAGTTTGACCTGCTGGCTAGCTTCCAGCCCACTAGTGAAAAGTATGATGAATAATGAAGTGGGACTAAATTAATAATCGATCGTCTGAAATATTTAAATGCTTATTACACATCCAACACAATCATGTTTACTTGATATTACAAAGAACACTATTGATTCAGGGACCTTCATCTTTAATCCATGACCTGTTGATATAGAGAGTCTGGTGTGAGATGTAAATGCATTGTTCAGTTGAGCCACTGCCAAATGATTTGAGACAATGTTTTCTGTGCATTGAACATTGTATATAACTTTAGCAATCGCAACTTAGCACAACTTTGAAAATGAATCCGTCCATCCATCCATCCATCCGTCCATCCATCCGTCCATCCATCCGTCCATCCATCCATCCGTCCATGCATCCATCCGCCCATCCATCCATCCGTCCATCCATCCATCCATCCATCCATCCATCCATCCATCCGTCCATCCATCCATCCATTTTCTGTACCACTTTTCCCACACAGGGTCACAGTGAACCTGGAGCCTGGATCCCAGAGCACTGAGGGCATAAGATAGGGGACACCATGGACACAACCATTAATACACAATTTTAACAATTTAGAGAAGCCTACTGTCTTTGGACTTGGGGAGGAACCCTGAATAAAAGGAGGAAACTGCCAGAGCATGGGAAGAACATGCATACTCTCACAGTCTGGGTAGGAGGGAGACAGAATGATTCGCCGTTAGGAAGCAGGACCAAGAGGTCATGGGCAGGGAAGGCAGTGAGAGAGGCAGCGATGGAGGAGCATACAGGTTGGTCAGGTCCAGGTCTTTAAACTTCTTGCCAATCAAGGCCGATGCTTTATCTACCTGTTGCTGGGCACCCTCTATATGGCAAATCTGAAACTCTTGAGTATAAGGCAGAGTTGAGATGTAGATCTTTGCACCAGAGCTCTGCTTCAGAAAGCTCACATACCTTCCTTGTTTTAAAATTAATCGACCAACCAGATGCTTTGGCACCTCTATTTCCCACACAATCAGCTCAGAGCTTTGTGTTTGACTGGCCTGGCTGCTACTCTGCTGCCCATTTCCTGTCCCCAAAGAGGAGCAGCTGTCTACTGAATCCATACTGTTTACATCCGAACCTCCGGACTGATCAGCGTCTGCTTCACTGGATCCGTTCCTGAGAGCTTCCCCATTCACCTGTGCTAGCACACAGGAAGTTGTTGCATGCTCCGTGCTCAGCACAGTCTCTTCCAGAACTGCTGAATTAGAGCTTTCCTGATGTCTATCTCCTTTTTCCTCTGAAGTCATGATCCCTGAAATCTGAATAAGGTCCTCTTTGCTGTTGTGCACTGCCGATGATAAATCTGTGCTGATGACAAGGTCCTCTTTGCTGATGCCATCCTCTGACTGGCATGTGCTACACCCTGAATCCTCTGTTCCCATCACAGCCTCCTCTTTGGCCTGAACCTTGGGCAGGATCCGAGTCGATTCTGATTCCTTATAGAAGGAGATAACCTGCGCTCGCCACCACGCTCCCTCTACTGCAGGAGCTGCACAAATCACTCCAATTTCAGCGGGTGAGGGCAGGGTAGGAGTGCCAGGCTGAGAGTAACACATGAACATCTGCTGGTCCAGACTTCGCAGAGCATGATATGTAGGGTGCGTGTGCTGCTGGACAAACACATGGCCTGCAGAGACGATGTTCACCACACATACACCATGCATGCAGAGCCAATGTCTGGAATTGTCCCCACAACCTTGGAGGTGCGAGGCAAACATGCTAAGCACTAAACTCAGAATGTGACCTCAGAGCTATAATATGGAAATGATTCCCAATTAAGTTCAAATGAGTCTAGACATTCATTCAAAGGAATGCTAAATAAACAAATGCATACTTTCTACATTCTATTTTCTTACAGTAGAGTGTACTGTAGGTGCCACCTCTGTTTTTGTATAACTACTAATGTACAATCTGCAGTGTAACCAGCATTGATAATTGAGAAATACTCTTTACATTTATACATATTTGAACATATTGTTTACATTCCACTTGCTTAATTTTTGGTAATTTGTTAAAGTAAAACCTGTCAGGCATTTTTACTGTAATCTACATTGACATCCTGGTTACTTTACTATTATATTTATTGTTATTTACTTATTTTTCTTGTTTTGTAAAAATTGTGTTGGACTGAACACATAGTCTATGTATGTGTATTAGCACAATTACAGTGTTGTTCAATTATTACATAGCACCCTTTTCTATGATTAACAGTTTACTCTTATGAGTTCAGGCATACATGTGCCATTTTCAGTTTGATTTTCAAACAGCATCTCCAGTTAAGAGTGACTAAACCATACCATGCTGTCTGCTGGTTTGTTTATTTTGGATAGTCCTGTGTGCCAGGAGTCACTCTAACACCAGACCAGAACAAATACCAGAGCTCATGCCAGCTTAAAATGGAGCACAAATACAATATATTTCATTAATATGCCTTCAAAGTGTACTTGATGTTAGATGCAAAAAGTTCATTGCATGCATTAAATATAATGTTTATGGTCATTTGGAAGGGTTACTGGTCAGGATGTGCAGTGCACTTTATTTGTAAAGTTAAGTGCTCCACCCCATATATACACACTCACTGCTGGCAGGTCATGGTGCGGGATGGGAGTAGACGTTGTCTCCAGAGCATATTATCACTCTGGCCCTGCCTGTCTGGAGATAAGAACACGATCAGAAATTCCCCTCCTTCCCTTTCACACTATTTTTCTCCACGTCTCAGACTCGGTCGGTCTGTATCCCCTCCTTCTCTTCCCCTTTCCCTGACCCACTATAGTTTTCTTTTGTAGTTATTACATGTCTCATATCTCCTTATATCTTTTGCCACTTAGTGTTTTAGAATTCTGTCAGTGGCTTGAAATATTTAGTGAAACACATCCATATTAGTAGTCCTAGTTCATTTGTCTTTAATCACTTATTCATCATTCCAGTTTGTCAAACATATTTGGGCTGTAGTCAGAAGTTTGACTGTATCTCATCCGTGTCCTGTTAATGCATTCCATTTTGTGTTTATGTTGCAACATCCTCTGGTATATAAGTGTAGTTGTCTTGAACAGAAAAGTGTAAGAGGCCATTCAGTAACTGGCAGACCAAACAAAAACACTCCCAGACAAGGTTAACGTTGCAGAATGGAGAAAAGAATGTTTGTTTTAGTGATATCAAGAGATTAACTCTCATCTTTTGAAAGAAAAAAACGTTACATGAATAGAGCCTTTGGCTTCACAGGAATTCATGACATTCTATTTTCCATTAAAGTCCATTTATCTACTTAAGAAAATATTATGAAGACTTATAATTCAGGAAAATGATTTTAAACTGTCCAAAAGCTGTATTTTCTCTCCTCTCCTCTTTTCCTTCCTTTCCTCCTCTCCTCCCCTCTCCTCACCTCTCCTCTTTTCCTCCTCTTTTCCTCCTCTCCTCTCCTCCCCTCCCCTCTCCTCTTTTCCTCCTCTCCTCTCCTCTCCTCTCCTCTCCTCCCCTCTCCTCTCCTCACCTCTCCTCTTTTCCTCCTCTCCTCTCCTCCCCTCTCCCCTTTTCCTCCTCTCCTCTCCTCTCCTCTCCTCTCCTCTCCTCTCTTCACCCCTGTTCTGCTCCACTGACCTCAGTCTCACCTCTCCCCTGTGGGTGTGAACCATGGATTCTCAGATAGAAGCTCTTCCCAATAATGAGATCATTACCACCAGTTAATTAAACGTGATGTGTCTCCTCAAAAGTTTCCCTGTATTTCACTGAATCCCAACAATTGGCTCCCTTGTGGACTGCCAGAGATAAAAGGGGGAAGGCGAATGGAGGAGAGTGACCATTGTCCTCCTCCTGAGAAAATATCTATCACTCGATTTTTGCTTCTCAATGAACCCGTTGTGTTTGTCATTAGTCACCAGAGACTGGATGCTGCGATGCATGTTTGAAGAAGATATACAGATGGGTATACAATAAAAAGAGCTAAAAAAATTACAAAAAATCTTTTTGGTGGAATATGGTTTGGATAGTATGCCCTCTTTATGGTTTTCAACACCACATATATGACATTTGTAATATATAGTACATAATGTACTTGTTTCACTAAACTTGAGGTAACATTAACAGAAAATGTAAAAGAAATGTACTCCCACTTACTATGGAATGCTGAGCTCCAGATGATAACAAAACAGGTTTTAACCGTTCGGCTCATGTTTAGTTAGTTTGTTTCATTTGCTCAGGTTGTGCTAATAATTTAATCAATTTTGAAATAGTAATATTTACCTTTGCACTGCATATGCACTGGCCATATCAACTATTAATTGTGATTCCAGCCAATAGCTTTGAGTCGCTCCATTTGTTGTTATGGTGACCCATGACATAACTAGTTCAAGGTTCCAGAAAAGTAGCATTGTGAAGAACTGGTTCTTTTGTAGTGGAAATGTGAGGAATGTTTAGAGATCCAGTAATTTTTTGGTAGAAAGGGAGTAGCAGATACAGTACATGACAGAAAACCAAATATAAGCTTCTGGAACTTTTATCTTCGTGTCCTTGAATAACAGACACAGACTGACACGTTCAACAGACCACCAGTCATTTATCATACATGTGTGTGCACAATTGTGCAATCATTTCCCAATGTCTTGGAAACTCAATCCCAGACGAGTATGTGTAGTTATCAGTCTGTCTGGTGCCATGTCTATCTGTGAAGCAGCACTATCTGTAACCTGTGTGTGTACTGTTTGTGAGAGGAGGGAAGTAGAGCTCTGAAAGTCTCCATCTCTTCTATTTTTGGAGAGAGAGAGGTGTGTTGTTAACAAAGTATGTGACCTTAAACAATCATTAGAAATTGTTGTGTTTAAATGGAGATATCTGTTCACTGTGTTAAAGATGCCATACAATGTGCTCACTCTTGTGGTGTTGCTTCTTCAGTTTTGTGACTTGCTGCTCTTCAGTGTAATGGAACCTGTGGAAGTTCAGTTTGCTCTAAGTGCTTAGTGTAATTAGAGAGTAATTTTAATTTTAGTATTGTACTAACATATGTGTAATATTGACACTGCTGATAATTCTGTCTAGTCTCCTTTGTCACTATGCCTTTCCACTGTATATATTAAGCACAATGGCTAGGTGTCATCTTGTTAATTGTTTGATTCAGTCCTGACTAGCTTATGCTTATCATCCATGTTTTTAAATTACCTAACTACAGTGTTAGCATGATATTTAATTTATTATGTGATTAATTTAATGATTTGATTGAATTAAATTAATAGTTTGAATGACTTAATGCACCAAAAGAGACAATTCTAGGTGGAGGTATGGAGGTGGAGGTATGCATTGTACGGTGGAGGTATGCATGTGTTTCTAAACAGACAATTTGATGAGCAGTCCATAGTCTTATTCCATTAATAAACCTACTAAACCAAATGACCAATTTACGGAATATATGAATTGTTTTTATTTCATTTTTTAAAAAAAATACTATTAACAGAATAAATATGGCATACTTAAAGAAGTTTTAAAAGTCAATAACTTAAATGATTATGTCAAAATAACAAGAAAAGGAAAACATTATCAGGAACCCATCAGTTTTTTTGGTTAGTTTCCATCATCTCATTACATCATTGCACAGCCATTCTGTCCTGCATGGCCTCTGTAAGGTGCACTACGTACTTGTAAAGAGGAAAAATAAATATAAGAAATCTCTCTTTCTGAAACCATCACATACATGTCGTTTGAAATTTTAAAGACTATCATTTCCTCTCTTTTACTCTCAACTCTTGGAACTTCCCCATGTAGGCAGGGCCTTTGAAAGCCGTCCAGTGAATCATTTTAAAAGAAATATCCTGATCCGATTTTACTAAAGAGGCCTACTAAAGCTAAATCCTTCATCCTACGTACTTATTGCTTGGAACATCTGGTTGTAATGTTGTAATGAGCAATGCATTAAGAGCTGGTTACTCCTTTCATGTTTTTATTTAAAGAAAAGTGGAAGGGACAGAAAGAGACAGCTTCTTGTGCCAAATCTACAAACTGTTGGAACATAAATTTAAATATCTCATGCATGGACTGTATTGTATTATTCACTTCTCCATATTTCTGTTTCCAGCACCACTGTCAGAGGAATGGGAGTAATGAGGGTTTTATACTAAACAAGTTTAGATCTAAAGAGTCCACACCATCTTCCAGTGCCCATAATGGTCTTTTGACTATTGAAGGCCAGAGCACTTCCTGAACATTTATATCTTAGTTTCAAACTCAAGTGAAGAACACAAACACTAAGGGAGCATAAAGTGCCAGTGAATTATTTTTAAGCTGTATCTTTGTTAAGAAGACAGACATTTTCTTTTAGTTTGTGTAAACACTGCAATCATCAGAGGTGGCAGTTGAAATGAAATGCTGGCTTCTGCTTTCTGCTCTGATGTCTCTGGCTTTCTGGGTGAAGGTAACTTTGGTAGTTAAATGACAGAGCAGAAACATTCTCTGCTGTAGGACACAGTTGGCTGTGCTGAGTGTACAGTACAAAACATTTAATGACAGATGATTGCATTATCACTCCCATGGCTCGTTTAATTGTACATCCTACATTACTCACACTCATAACTACATGCTCCACCTTTCCTATTAGTTTTGTAGTACACACAGGATAATAACATGTTTACTACTTCAAATGTTTAAGTTGTAAAACCATTTGATAACGCCATTTAAGAGCTCCAGATGATAACAAAACAACCGTTAACCGTTCAGCTCATGTTTAGTTCATTTGTTTCATTTGCTCAAGTTGTGATAATAATTCAATCAATTTTGAAATAGTAATCTTTACCTTTGCACTGCCTATATCAAATATTAATTGTGATTCCAGCCTATAGCTTTGAGCTCCAGTTGCTGTTATGGTGACCCATGACATAACTAGTTCAAAGTTATAAAAAAGTAGCATTGTGAAGAAAAAACACAGGATAATAAAATGTTTAATACTTCAAACCCTTAAATTGTAAAACCATTTGATAACGCCATAGGAGTTTCAGCTACAGAAAAAGAAAAGCCTACTGTAAACAAACAACTTACTGTAGAATTACTATTAGGACACATACTTTGTTTTTTTTTTTTATTCAAAATAAAAAATGCATCACTTTAAAGTGCAAAAGATAAAATATTTTCCAGAGCCAATTTCCCATTTAAGAATCCTCAGTGGGTAAGTTCAACATGGGCGCTTAAACATTCAAATTTCGATATTTTGCCTTTGAATATGTAAATATGTAGTTTGAATATGTAAACATTAGGAAAATTCTAATTGTATTCAAACAGTGAAATTCATTCTGGTGGCTCTAGTGGCATTATATGCTCCTGAGAATCCTGAAAACCTCTAACAGCTGTTATGGTGGCTTTTCCGACTAAAACTAAGATTTTAATACAGTAATTTTGATGAGGCCCTGAGCAAAAGGTGGGGAGGAATAAAAAAGCAGAAGCTTAACTAGGACAGTGTTTTTTTTTTTTTTTTTAATTAGAATCTTTGTTCATTGGGTAAGAAGGTATGCAAACGAGTGAAACATGTGAGCTGTTCATGCTATAGGTTAGGGTCCCTCATGTCTTTAATGAGTGCCCTTAGGTCAGTCTGTCTCAGTGGCACCAGCACACACACACACACACACACACGGCGAGCCTCTCCCTCTCGTGAGCACAGGTAATAACAGTGAGCAGTCAGACAGTGATTAGGCTGCAGAGACACACTCTAAATTACAGGACAGGACGCGGCAGGCAGCCATGCCAGGCCCTTTTTATTTACTCCTGCTGGAGACTGTCTCTAAGTGACCCAAACAGCCCTACACCACCTGCTATTAAACTCCTACTAATTACACTGATCCTGTTAATGCCATTGTACAGTTCTGCTCACAAAAGATGAAGACAAGAAGTAAAGTTTTAGACCTGCTTAAGCTTTGGTGCAGAACACATCATAAACATGCTGCTGAAAGCATGGAGGAGTCTTTTCTTTTTTGATGTACATACTGGACAATTCAGTGCTATACTCCATCAGGAAATAAATGAAACCTGGATGTTTGTTGTAGATATCCTAAAAACGGCAAACAAAAACTTGTAAATATGTGATCTCTGTGTTACTTTAATACTATATTTAATATTGCTAAAAGAACAATAATCAATCTAATTGCTTTTTTCTGGGTTCAGCATTTTCCTCCCACTTTATTCGAGCAAAGCAGTGGGTGGATTGATGACTCTTAATTGCCCCTAGGTGTGAATGAGTGTGTGAAAGAGTGTGTGCACAGGGCTTTGCAATGGTCTGGTAACTATTTCAGGGTGTGTTCCTGGCTCACACCCAGTGTTCCTGGGATAGGATCTGGATCCACCTATTTCTGTGTATTTCTAATGTATAACAATTTCTAAAGATGAGTGTATGAAATAATCTTTATCACAGAAGGCTTGACTGGTCGATATACCCAGCTAACCCTACGTAACAACAAGCACATTACTCTTTATATCAATTCATTACAGTTTACATTCAGAGTTATCAAAACAACAGCTAACTCATATGCCATTTCATTTCTTTTTCAACATATGCTGTTACGTTTCTGTGTTGTTTAGCTATTACATAATAATTATTGCAGGGAACAAATAATTTGAAGATGGAGGCATCAGTCAGTTTGTTGTATCACCATACAGTATTTCATTTATTCGCATGTTATTAGTCATATTTCAGTGTTTCTAATACGGTGAGTCACATACTATTAATTACTTAGGTCAATGGCTTAAATGAATCTCCCGAGAAATTAATTCTTATGAACCAAAGATGGCAGAAACCGGGGCAATGATGAAGATAAAAAGCTCAAACTAATTTAAAGCACAAAGTAAAGAGTGAGGCAGAAGGCTAAGAGAAATTAACAGGAGAAACAACTCATAATCATGCAAACGACTCTGATACTGAAATCCCTTTATACTGAATTTTGATGAGCTAAGATCTCAAAGAGGTGTGTGTAGGTGGAGCAGATGATCAATAGACAAGGGAATCACTCACTGTTTTTGCCTCTCATGTCAGAACGACTCTTTAGTGAGGTGTTGGAATGATTGTTTTGGTACAAATTATCATAAAAAGGTTGCTTTGAGAACAGGGAGCAGTACTGACCTATCATTGTTTATCTAAACTGTACTCCTCCAAGTCCACCAGACTGTCCTCAAGATTTGTGGCAATAGTTTGGGATAAAGATGAGCAAGCCAACATGTACAGCCCACCCCATAAAAAACTGATGCACAGCTATGAATAAAATATTTTAGATAACAGAATTATATGTGATCAATCTCCTGATTGGCCCATATATGAAAATAAACAAATGCAACAAAAAGAATTGTATGGAAAATATATTTCTTTCCATATTCAGGTTACACAAAGTAATAATAGGTTTTATAGACTGCCATTTGAAAAAGTATGTGTATATAAGATACCGGCTTTGATATCAAAGTGTAGTGTGCATAGAACTATAATTTTCCCTTCACACTAGGCTTAAACGCTGCTCTGCTAGTACCTCATTTAATGAAAAAAAAAATGGAGTAAGGGCAGGGTGTGCCATTTGGACCATATTATGGCTAAGAAAGATTATAGGGTTTGGGGCACATATGATATATAAGAAAAGAGACAGAGAAGGAGACTAACATGTATACAGCCAGCTAGAAAGTGCACATATTGTGGTCCACTTTTAGAAACTTTATAGAAAAGCTCCTTAAATAAACAGCAGTAATGAGCTGGTAGGCAGTCTGGATCGAACTGTATGCTGTGTTGTCTGTGTAGAGTTTTTACAGACTTCTACTTTATGACAACTACAGATACTGATTCTTTTACACATTGTACAATAATTTTGTAGACAATTCAATACTCACTAAAGGCAAGTGCTTCCTTCCCCACATTCATCTTATAAGTGAGAAAAAGAAAGAAAGAGAGAGAAAGACTGCTAGAGGGAATTCCCCTGAAAACACCACCCCACACTCCTCCCCATGCACAAAGAGTTTAGATAATAGTAGGCTTACAACACCTTATCTAGAGAAGAGTTTGACGCCTGTGTGTCTACTGGTCATTGTTTTGATGAGCTCACTCGCACTTAGCTGACAGAATAGCGCATGTACTTCTCGCACTCGCGCAGACACTCACACCTACCTGAGTTACTCATGAGGGATCATAATTTTCAAGAAAATTGTATGAAATTTGAAAACACCTGAAAGAGCATCTATAGTCTGTGAACAATATCATCGGTTAATTTGGCTGGACCTTAAAATGAAAATGTCACCTGATAACATGTATATTCCACTTTGTATGAGCTGATGAGTCATGTCCAAATTTAGCCCATGTTAAAGCACAGCAGAGGTGTGATATGAAGAGCACTGACAGTTCGCCGAATTGGGCTTCTTTTCAAACCTATTTTAAAATGCCATTTAGCAGTAAAGTTTTAATGCTGTTTAAGATCATTGGGGTGGTGAAGATTAAATGCTAGCGGCAGAGTTGTTGAGCAATTTATGGAGTGTGAGGTAGCCACCTCTAGCCACAGTGGTGGCCATTTTTCCTTGTAGCCCACCGATGACATCTATCACACCTAAATTTAGCAGGATGGTGAAGGAAACCAGGCCTTAGACATTAATTATTTGGATGTAGTATGGAACAGCCTGTTAAGAAACACTAGTGACAGAAAATAAAGTGATGAGGAAGAGAATGGAGAGGAAGTGGAGTTATGGAGAGTGGAAAAAAGGAACAACTCACTGGCAATAATAATGGGATATGTAGAAAGGAAAAATAAAAATCATTGGCTAATTTTGATTATTACACATTTAAAGATGATGAGAAAAATGATTAGAAGGCAAGATTTAATCCGTATAAAGTAAATAAATGCATGCACAAAGTTAATAAAGTTTTACATAATGTTTAGTTTAATGATATAAAAATGACTATAATTATAAATAAGTGTATAAAACCAAATGTATGTGTGCAGCCTATATGTATGTGGAAAAATCAATTAAATTGGTCAACCTCCTTGTGATCTTTGGTTACTGAGATTATAGATAGGGTTAGTCTTAGAGGATTTAATTGGCTGCATTAATGGACGGTTCTCACAAGGATAGTAAGACCTTTGTGTGTGTGTGTGTGTTTGTTTGTGTTAAGATATATACTCATTTGAGCAGCATATGTTCACATGCTTTGTTTATAAGAATACATGCATGTAAATGAACAATGTATACATTTGTTTAGACAGGTTTAAGTGAAATTAATTCCTAATGATATATCTCTAATGTGTGTTCATGTTGATGTATGTGTATAAAAGAGTGCCTGGCCAAATGCAGCACAGTAATGTGGGTGATCAGTTTGAGCTAGACCAGATGGCCAATGCCTCGGTCACAGGATACAGCTCCACTACATACAGGAAGACAGAGATGGATAGGAAAGGATCAGAACCACACACATGTACACCCCCACACACACATACAAGGACGACAGACAGACCCATCACTCTCTGGGCCTCTTTCCATGTCCTGGGCCCACACATGATTTTTGAATGGTAATTACTAAGACAGTAAAAATATTCTCAGTGAAAAAGGAATAGGGCTGAATTGTGCATGTATAATTTATTTGACTGAAGAAGCATTTAAAAGGAAGACACTTTTCTGCTAAGCATGAGTGAATAACTTGGCTGTACAGTAGGAATCATTGCTCATAAAAGAAATATTTTGCATTAAAGATAACCACATTTTTCTGCTTTCTATAATGACAAAAATCATCCTGTAGCTCTTGCCAAGACAAATGAGTAAGATTATGAAATGGATATCACGTTTCTGTATATATTCAGGAGCATTAGTAGGTCAGTACTTTGTAAAGGTCAGTAACAGCACTGTCAGAGCACCAGGTTACTTTCAAACACAAGAATTCCCAAGAACACAAGAACATAAATGTAGTAGAACAAACACAACGCAGCGAATCCCATAGCAGCTGAGATAGAGAAATGGACTTGTTTACATTAGTTACAATTTCTTGTAACTAATGTAACTAATTTTTGTAATTAGTTACAAAATCTTTCAACAAGATTGTTGATGCATTAAAAAACAAAGTAACCTAAAATGTGCTTTAAAGGTGTACATTTACATTAGATTACTAAAATGGTTAAAAAATGAGTCAGCTAGTAGCCACTAAATAAGTATTAATTGCCTTTTAAGCACAATTTAAATGAGAAGAGCTTGGAAATGTCATGCAATGTGTTAACTGTAGTGAATACAGACGTTGTGACAATACTACATAAGTAGTATATACTAGCAATAAAGGCAGAATTAGAAGTATGTTACTGTGCAGCAAATAGCCAGTGTAGAGATACTACTAGCTGCTTTTAGGTAGTGGGTAGCAATAGGGTTAGATGTTTAAACATGATAAAAATGTGTTGAACTTAACATAAAAACTGAACATGCTCTCTGAATTTTCATTAGCGTCTAGCATTAGCTAGTGTTCATAACAGTACTACTCCAGTGACCATCACCTGACCACACATTTCCATGGATTAGCCTTTAAAATGACATTACCACTCATCCATTTCCAAACACAATTGAAATGACATTAAAAGCTCTTACTGAAATTTAATCGTCTTCTTAACATCTTACAAAACTATATTTGTGCAAATTTACATGTCTATGTTACTGAATAAAACAGACCTTTTATTCTACAACATAGATATGTAAAAAAAGGTAATGAAGTTCATTTTCAGTTCATTGTCACCGTCACTGACTTAAAACACTAGATAACAGAAGAGAAGTTTAACTTTCTATACAACAAACAGATTTCCTGCAGTCTGTCAGTAGAGTGCTGAACTGAGTTTTTTTTTTTTGCCAGCTGTGCATAGAATCCAGCGTATCATCCTCTAGCAATATACGTATAAAGATTTGTGATTTGTAAATATGTTGCTAATTAATTATTTGACCTGATTTTTGTTTACTGGAGAATTATGGCCTATTCATAGCATGTAAAGCAGAAAGTTTAATAAGCTACATGTTGAGCCTCTGTGTGTAAAGTAGCTTCTGTGTATAAAAGGCAGTCTTGTGAAAGGCAGGGCTGGTTTTCATTGCAGTAGCAGGTGGTTTCAGTTTAGCATGTTTGTGACCAAACAGCACACATGATTAATGTAATAGAGTTTGTGACTAGCCCAGTGTGCAGACTTTAATTGTAATAGGCAAACTGGCAAACACAGTTACCATAATGACAGCCATTCCTGTTTAGCTTAATATGCTTAGTTTAACATTCATTCAAGGTTATTAATTAGTATATTGACTTTAGTATTGAGTTTATCGTCATGTGCATAACAAGTGATTTAAGCATCTATATCCAGTGAAATTCTTGTGCTGCAGTTGCACACTCCTACCCACACACAGTGCAAAAATGATAAGTAGCTACTACGTAGTACGAAAGGAAGCTAAAGAAAGCATGTATGCAGTCATAAAGTGACCTAGTCAGAGATGCAGAGAATATCTCTTGACTAGACTTGACTTCGTTGAGATAATGTACATTAAATACCTTAAATTATTAATGTAAAATAGCAAGTAAAAATAGCGATATACTTAAGCAATGTGAACATTGTATGCAGTATAAAAGTGTTGTAGTGGGAAGTTACACATACAGTATAGACTCTGATATCAATACTATCCATCAATCTGATTCCAGTTTAAATGTAAGAGATTTAAATGCATTTTTCAGATTTAAAGCGTTTATTGTCATATGCACAGTAAGGAAACAAATTTCCCAGGACAATGAAATTCTTTCTTTGCTGTCCACAGTGAATTCCCAACAAGTAAAAAAAAAATGTAAAAAAAATAAAATTAAGTAAAAAAAAATCAAACACACACGTAAATATAAACATAGTTTAAATGTTTAAAAAAATGTTCAACTATACAGCATATAGACTATGTAAATACAGACTGTTATCTGTATGTACAAGTGTACAATGGTGACATTATATATATATACATATATATATATATATATATATATATATATATATATATATATATATATATATATATATATATATATACATATATATATATATATATATATTTATGGCATGCCGTTTAGGAAATTATTCATGAGAGAATTGAGTGAAAACTCGGAATATATTGAATGGATTCTCAAAAACTCGGAATATATTGAATGAAAACTCGGAATATATTGAATGGTTCTCAAAAACTCGGAATATATTGAATGAAAACTCGGAATATATTGAATGGTTCTCAAAAACTCGGAATATATTGAATGGTTCTCAAAAACTCGGAATATATTGAATGAAAACTCGGAATATATTGAATGAAAAACTCGGAATATATTGAATGAAAAACTCGGAATATTTGGAATGAAAACTCGGAATATATTGAATGAAAAACTCGGAATATATTGAATGGATTCTCAAAAACTCGGAATATATTGAATGAAAACTCGGAATATATTGAATGAAAAACTCGGAATATATTGAATGGATTCTGAAAAACTCGGAATATATTGAATGAAAACTCGGAATATATTGAATGAAAATTCTGAATATATTGAATGGAAACTCGGAATATATTGAATGAAAAACTCGGAATATATTGAATGAAAATTCTGAATATATTGAATGGAAACTCGGAATATATTGAATGGATTCTGAAAAACTCGGAATATTTGGAATGAAAACTCGGAATATATTGAATGGATTCTGAAAAACTCGGAATATATTGAATGAAAATTCTGAATATATTGAATGAAAACTCGGAATATATTGAATGAAAAACTCGGAATATATTGAATGGATTCTGAAAAACTCGGAATATATTGAATGAAAACTCGGAATATATTGAATGAAAATTCTGAATATATTGAATGGAAACTCGGAATATATTGAGAATGAATTGTTTAAAATTTTCAGTTTTTCAAAATGGCATTTGCAGAAATACTTCAATACTTTGTTGAACTGGAAGATTTTTTTGCAACAGCTGATTGTAATTCAAGGCACCTAAACCATCTGGAACATTTATCACGTCACCTTGAGGATCATATTTCTATTATTGCAATGTTCCTTATGGCTATGAGTAATCATATTCAACCAAACAATGCAGAAAGAAATTTGCATGTCATTCTTGAAGGAATTTATGAGTGTCTAAGTGAGATTTTGGATCAAATAACACTTGAAGATGTCAGACAAGTAGATGACACACACTCTACTTCTCAGAGAGGAAGGCCAAGGTAGGTAATGGCTATGGAAACAATTTTATAGGGTAATCACTTGATGTAAGATAAAGTAGCATCAAGTCAGAATTGATGACATAAAGGTAGTCTGTTAAATCACCTAAAAATGCTGCATTTGTTTCAGTTTTTTTTAAACGGAATATGCTTTATCCATATTTTGTTGATTATTTTCTATCATTTAAGGTACCAAATATCAGCAGCTCAGCTGATTCACATGCGTGACTTGGGCTTTAGCTGGATGGCCATATCTCGAATGCTGTCTGTAAACATTCGAACACTTTACAACCACAGGACACAACTGGGTTTAGTGGACTATGGGAGTTTCAGCAACATTTCAAACACAGATCTTGATTGTCTTATTGCTGAGGTTCTAAGGCAAACCCCTGGGTCAGGAGAGACCTATATCTCTGGCAGCTTGAGAGGAAGAGCAATCAGAGTTCAGCGGTGGCGGGTTCGAGAGCGTTTAAGAATAATAGATCCAGTGGGAAGAGCATTAAGAGGCCGAAGGGCAATTCAGCGGCGGGTCTACAATGTCTCTGCTCCTAACCAAGTCTGGTAAATATTGTAAATTAAGATTCCATTTTTACATTTGATTTAACACAAAAACAAACAAACAAACAAACAAACAAGCAAAATAAATACCCCTTGCTTGTGCCTTAAAAAGCAAACTCCATTTGCCCATCTGTTCTGTTTGTCTGGGTTAAAAGCCCAGACCTTGTGAAAAATGCATTATGGCCAGGTAATGTGAATTAAATATAAACTGTCCAGCCAAAAAAAGTCATACACTTTAATGTTTCATTTGACCACATTTTGTTTTGATTATGTCATGCATTCGCAATGGCATTATTTTGATAAGCTTATGCAATATCACAACTTCTATTTCTATCCAGAGGCGTATTAATTTCTCTTCAAGATCACGTATTGATGGACTCTGTGGTGGCCAATTCATGTCTGACAATGATGTCTCGTGCTCCCTGAACCACTAAGTGTTTAAGTGATCAACCATTATGCTGATTTAGGGTGTTTTTCTGACAACAATAATTATTCAAGGATGATTTTTCAGGTTTTAATAATGCGTTTTACAGTTTTTACCTCAATTTTAGTAGTTTTAGCAGTCTGAACAACTTAGTTGCTTTCTTCTAAGGCCAATTGTTTGACCCTTCTGAAACAGAGTAACATCTTTGCCTCAACCACATGATATGTCTTAAGAAATGAGAAGCTACTCACTGCATCAGTTAGGGTTATATAACTTTTTGCTACCTGAACCATATTAACCACTGCAGTATTTATCCAATGGAAGGCTCTTACCAATTTGCTTAGTTAATTCCTTTTTTGGCTGTGCAGTTTATCATCTCCTAAGAATAGCAATTATTTAATTATTTTACAATTGAATGAGTTTTACTTAATTACATTAATGTTAATTTCAAAATCTTCTATATATTCAATACATTCAGAAAATTCCGAAAAAGAAAAAGATCTCTGGAGATTATAACATTCGTTTTATTTTAATGTCTTTAAAAAGACTTGTTTTACAATAAACCCCAAAAGAAAACAATTAAATGCATAAAGTTTGTCATTACTGTTTAAATTAAACACTACATTACATGCAAGTTGGTTTAAAAGTTGACCTAAAGTCACAGAAAAAAATTCTTCTCATTCCAGGCATACTGACACAAATCACAAGTTAAATCCATGGGGATTTGTTTTTCATGGTGGAGTGGATGGATACAGTCGCTGCATTACCTACCTGAGATGTTGTACAGACAACAGAGCTTCAACTGCTCTGCAACTTTTCCAGGATGCGGTCAATCGATTTGGACTTCCACATCATGTCAGGGGTGATGCTGGTGGCGAGAACATCAATATTGCGCAATTTATGATTGAGAATCGTGGTGGAAACAGGGGTAGTTTCATGGTTGGGCGTAGTGTACACAACCAGAGAATTGAAAGACTGTGGGGAGAATTGAACAGGGTTGTGTCAGCATACTTTAAAGACCTTTTCCTCTTTATGGAAAATGTTGGACTTTTAAATAGCACAGACCCACTTCACATTAGGGCACTCCACCATGTTTATCTTCCAAGAATCAACAGATCTGTTGATGAATTCATAACCCAGTGGAACCACCACAGCTTGAGGACAATGGAGAATAGGTCCCCGCTGCAACTCTGGACAATTGGAATGTTAAATCTTCCTCAAAACCAAAGACAACTACATCTTGTACAAATGCCACACTCTCAAGTTCAACACCAACAGGATATGGAATTAAGGCCAATAAATCCCTTGACTGATGACGGAAATCATGGAATAGAACTTTTTGTCACAGTTTGTAACGTGCTTCAAATGAGGGAATAACCTTAGCTTAAAAAAAGATTGTTCTCGATATTGTACACCCCATCACACAGCTGAAGTCAGATGTTATTTATTTGCAAAATATTAATTGCATTAATTGGAATAAGGTCAATACAGGGAAGGGGATATGGCAATAACTACCAGTTGAATTCCTTTAATGTGAAAGTGGTGTTCGTGAATGATTGCATGTACTGTAGAGTTCTTACAGATGCATCTCTTCCCCAAGTTTGCAGCAAGTTATCCATTGATTTTCAAGGATCAGACATTTCAGTCATTTACTGTAACACTTGACTATAGTGGGCTCCAGGTTTGTCATTTACGGACAGATTCTCTGAGGACAATGAATGAACATGTTCAAAATAGAAACAACAAACTATTTATTTGCATGGTTTGATTCAGTAATTACAGGAGGCCTATGAAACATTTACACATCAAGGTGTCACAATACTAAACATTTCTGTTTCCCAAAAAAATAACTGTTCCTATAAAACCACCATTAAACTAAAGGTTAGTACCCAGCAACGTTTGAACTGAACATTTGCTTATGATGTTGAATTTTTCAAATATTATGTTACAGAAAAAATAAATATGCAAAATGGTCTGAACAGAAACTGCAATCCATCTTTTTTTACTTCAGAATTGCAAAAAAGCAAAAAATAAAAGCACAAAACCTCTCAAGCCCTTCCAAAACCTGGGGAGTTGCGTATAGCAAAATCCATGTCAGATTTGAAATTAGCATATTCTACATGGATTGGTATGCGAAGAATATTTTCACAAGTGTTAGCCAGTGGAAATCGTGAATGGGTGATGAACTCAAGGGTTGGCTTTGGAGAGAAACCCAGTGCAGGAATGCTGTCACATCCAGTGAAGAAAACAAGAATTTCTTCCAGGGAGACATCTTTCTCAACTGTGAAAAACAGAATTAGAGCAACAAGAAAAAAATAATGATTACTATTGCTGCTGAATTGACAGGTGTGAGACACAATATGCCTGAAGTAATGGAAAAGTGATGCAAGACTGGTGACTTGGTTAAATTTCTTAAAACCTGCAAATATCTGTCTTTTTGATACAGTGAGATGACCTAGTGTAATTTGAAAGTTTATAACAATACAATTATTTACAATTTATAACCAAATCTGCTATTACAAACCCATATTACCCCACCTACCTAGCATCAGGCAATAGGCAGACAGGGTTCCCAACTAGCTGGTAAAGAGAGTGGAATGTTTAGGGGCTAAACAAATAGATATTTTTCTTATGGTATGGTGGACACAAAAAGAGATCCAAATTAGTGATCTCGATCCATGTCTGCTAGATATGTAAATAGGCAATTTTTTTTTTACAGTAGGCATTACAGATGCTCACTGTTTGTCAGCTTGATGTCATGTTTAAATGAAACCTCAGGGTTAAATTCATCTTCTAACAAAGCTTAAAGTATGCATGCTATATTTAGAATAAAATAAAATGTCACAAGGAGCAAGTTACATTAAAAAAATTTGTGAAATGTGACCAAAACAATTTGGAGCGTAAAGAACATTTGAGTGAAATATTATTTTAATTCTGAAACATTGAACTATACAGGGAACTTACATTCAGCATCCTGAAGATAGTCTTGCCAAAAAGCAAGAGTGTGGCACTCCTGTTGAAATCGATTACTCCCCCTTTCAGAATGAATTATTTGGAACAGACTCTCCAGATCAGCTGCTGTTAAAGCCTTCTCAGGCTTCACGAAAAGACACATCATTTGCAGAGGGTATCTCTGGAGAGCATCTAAGACACCAAGCGCCTGTAAGCCATCACAGAACCTAGAAGAAAAAACAGTTTAAATGTCTTTGAAAAAAGGTCTACCCTCTTACAATGCTACAAATCCTAAGGTATTCCAATACATGTATAAATGACACTGGTTTAAGCTTGGTTCCAGAAAAAAAAAACATAGGCTCGAATACAACAGAAAACCAAAGATTCAGAAAAAACACATTATATAGATGTTATAAATTGAGTTACATTTCAATGAGTAAAATAAATATTTTATCCAATGATAATTCTGGCTCCCACAGACTGGTTATGGGCTCATGTGGTACACAGATTAATTTAAGAAGGTGCTCCTAACAACAACTGTGTATAAAAGCTTTGTGAGAATGAGACTATTGGAGCGATTATTCGCAAAAGTAAGAAATACAAAATAACCATCAATCGCCCTCTGTCTGGAGCCCCATGCAGACTGATCACCTCCATGGCCTGCCAAATTGAGGCAATAATTATGCTTAGGTGAGAATCTCCTGAACATGGGTCATGGATGGATCTAAAATTATATACCCTTCATTTCTTTGTAAGTGGGAAAACTTACAAAATCTGCAGGGGATCCACTGTACAAACAAATACATTTTTTCTAAGGCAATCTGAGGAGAAACTCATTCAATCATCTTAAAAAATTAAATGCCTACTATAAAGTCAAAATTCTATATAGTTTCTGTGATGGCTAATATTTAGCTTATTTTTCTTTGTTATTGAACAGGACTGCACACTTGAATTCTTGAACATCATAATTTTTTAACATCATAATATCATAAAGTTTAAATCATTCTGATGTAGCAAATTAACAGTGAGTAAATCAGCATATGATATGGACAGTCTGTGCATCCTATATTGTATAATAGTAAAGTAGGTAAATAATTTATAACACAGCCACAACATTAGCAACAGTTAAGAACCACATTTATGTTTCTACTAGGAAACTGTAGAATCTGCCAAGAAATAAGAATACCTTTCAAAAGGTGCACGGGTCCGCTGGAGGACATACCAATGAGCCAAGTCCATTGCAGTCTCTTCTTTGGTTTTCAGTGTTACAAGCACATTATGACCTGCAAGACTAATCAAGCTGGCTGCCCCAGCAACTGCATCTTCCAGCTGTGATTCTGTCTCAGCTTCTAAAATCTAAAATATTACATTAACATAACCATAAGTACAGTACATAGCAATTACTGAGAGACTCAGTATTAAAAATTAAGGTGTATGGTTATTAGTAAACTAGTAATTAAATAAAATTATACAGGAAAAAAACTCACCAATTGCACCTGTGACCTTGTTTCATCATCATTAATATGTTCGATTCTGGCCTTTACATTGTCTGGACCCTTTTGAAGACATTCATACAAGACATCAGATAGGAAGCATGGACTCTGTCCCCCATGGCCAAGTGACATAGCCATGATCTGACCAGCACGGAAGTATCCATTGTCTTTCATTGCTGTTGATTGCAAATAAACTTGAACATTATGACCAATTATCCAAGTGAGACTAATGATAGTACAGCTGGCTTTCATGTTAACATAGGGAACCCAATTTAAAGGAGAAAAATATTTATATAAAAAGACTTTAATGACATAAAATGCTTTTTAATAACACTAGATTAAAAAGTATTTCATATAAAATACCTAAAGTGCTTACATTTTCCCAAGGTTACAAGATCACTTATTTCGCCAAATCTCACGACTAAAAATATTAAACAAATATATAATCTAGAAATAAAGCCTAATACAAAAAGCATACTATTGTCCTTATTTATCCCAAATGTAAATACAAATATATAAGTGGCCTAGTCAATTTCAGTACAATACATAAAAAAACATTTAAAAAAAACACATTATAAAAAAAAAATAATACATTCAGTAGTACCTCTGGAATTGCATGTGAGGACTTTAGCATTAGGTGGACCCTCGAAGATTCCAATATTGTCCTTGATTTCATAAAGACACAACCTGAAGAACTCCCGGGTAGGCCCTCCATTGTCAATGGCACCCTCAGATATTCCGTAATCGTCTGTGAACTTTATATCGATCTTCTTTTCTGGTGCAAAATTGGAACGGCCCATGGCTCTGGAAGCTCCATCCCACACATTCCTTCTTATTATGTTAAAGCGCACAGTTTCATCATTATTTATTCTCGAAGCGATCTGCTCCATTATTCCCTTCAAACTTATCTTTGAATCACTAAAATAATACAAATAATATGTATTTAGTGTCAAGGTAATATATAACTTTAACACAGAACAAAAATGATATAGGGAAAAACCCTGATATTATGCATTTAATAATATTTAGGCTTTTTTTATTTTGCAAATTTCTTTTAATTTCACCTCTACCTCTCTGGTTTTCACTGCAGCCTATTGCTGCAGTTGAGTTTACAGTAATGTGCAGCTGCTTGCTCGAACAACTTATCATCCTTATGTCAGTTAAAAACTTCTATTAAAACGTGAAGAATTGTATTTTATTCCAAAGACTAAAATATTTCTGACCTCTGATTGGTTCTAGCAGTCAAAGATCTTGAAATAGCTTCCTGGAGATCAGGATCATCAGAGAAATATTCTTCCTCAAATAGGTCCAGATAAGTACTACAAAAGGAATAACATAAAAACTGAAACATGTCTGCAGGGTAGGTTTGCAAGATACTATTTCACTTTGTGCATATTGCAGTTTTGTAAATAACACAATCTAAAAACACAACAATGATTTTTAAAAACAGAACAATGGAAACAGTTAACCTGTAAGGGGTTCGGGTTACATTATTGCTGGATGCACTGGAGACAGTTGAGGCTATAGCACCAGAGATGGGAGGGGAATGGTCACTGGTTACGGCGGAGGTGTTAGAAGAAGGACAGTCACGTTTGTCATCACTTGAATTTAAATTGGTGCCACAGGACAAACCATTAGTGGGATTACTGTTGATGGCAGATGATACAATGGGAAAATCATCTGTGGTACCACTGGAGATGACAGAAGCTTGACTGGGCAAGGTGTGAATACCATCAATGGTGATGACAGCAGCACAACTAGACATTGCATTGTTGTCTTTTGAGATGCTAGGTGCATCTGTAAGAACAGCTTGGGTGGCTGCACACCAGATAATTTGATCACCACTGGAGAAAGACTGTGTGGCATCTGTGGAGACAGCAACAATTTTTGAGATGAGTAAAGAAATGTATATATTGCAGCAGTTACAGGCAAAGGCATTTAAATTGTTAAATAAGAAAACATATTGTACTTGAACGTGTGTAACATGCCAGTTTTGATGCCATTTCATGAAAATAAAAAATCTCAGAATATAAAATAAAAAAAAATCTCAAAATATCCAAATACTTTCTCAGATCAATCAAAGAAATCATGTACAATACAGAAATGTATGTAACTTCTAAAAATGATCAGTGCAGCATGGCACGGAAGGGGAAATCAGCCTGTGAAACTGCTGAAGCACTATTAAAGACCAGGTTACTTTGATAACAGCCTTAATTTATTCAAACTCAAAATTAAATATTATAATATTTTGATATACTGCATTTTTTATTTTATGAGAATAATAACCTGTAATCAATTAAAGCAACAAAAGCTTGAAAGATTTCACTTTACATGTAATCAATCTAGATGTTCTCCCTGTGCCTCGGGGGTTTCCTCCGGGTACTCCGGTTTCCTCCCCCGGTCCAAAGACATGCATGGTAGGTTGATTGGCATCTCTGGAAAAATTGTCCCTAGTGTGTGAGTGCGTGAGTGCATGAGAGTGTGTGTGTGTGCCCTGCGATGGGTTGGCACTCCGTCCAGGGTGTATCCTGCCTTGATGCCCGATGACGCCTGAGATAGGCACAGGCTCCCCGTGACCCGAGGTAGTTCGGATAAGCGGTAGAAGATGAATGAATAAATGAATGTAATCAATCTAGAGTTTTGTTTTTCAAATTATATTAACAAAGAAAGAAAAGTAACTTTTTCACAATATTCTTATTTTCTGAGATGCACTGTATGTATTTGTAGATAGAAATACCATTTATGTCATCTGATACTTCTTGGGGTTCACTGCTGTTTGTATGTTGACTGTCTCCATCTTGAATTGACTATAAATTGAAATAAATAAAAGTGAGAAATGTTACTGGATCCAAAATAACATACTAACAAAATCAGTAGCTGCAATGTATACCATGTGACTGTGTTAATCTGAGCAGGAAATGGGATAGCTATATACTGTAATCTGCCCGGCCAAAAAAGTTGCACACTAAGATTTCATTCAATGCCCATCGCTCTGGAACAGGGTCAATCTGGACTCATCAGACCACTTGACACATATCCATTGCCCTAGTTCTAGTAATTTCAATTCTCTGGTTTTCTTTGTTTGATGCAACCCAATAATTATAACCTTCTAAAATGGTGCTTCTTTTTTGACCAGGCAGTGTATGCATGTATGTGTGTGTTTATCTCATTTCAACATTACATACAAGCTCTTTTTCCTCTGTTATCAGCACCTTGTCTGGTCTGACATAAATGGACTTCTGATGAAAGAGTTTTTTCACAAGCGCTCCAGTCAGGGTCTGTTTGGGGCTAAGGGATGGCTCAACCAGTTTGTTATGGCAAGGTAACAAAATCTGTAACCTGAGGGGAAAAGAAGCACAGATCACTGCAAGTCAAACATTTGTGACAGCTAATAAGATTATGTTAATTTTATGCACCCAAAGAAATTTACATTATGTCAATTATGCTACATTTAGAATAGAAATTCAAAAGGATGGTTCGAGTTATTTACTTAAAGGTAACAAGACTTACAGTACTTATGCAGAAAATAATATATACTTCTATAATTAATTTGAGAATTTTGATTGTGGGACAGATCTATTATAAAAAAAAGAGATGCAAGAGTTTGAAATGTACTGTAGACAGTAATGGCTAATTTTAATTTAATAGGCTTCTGTTAACTGCCTGAATATTCTTTTAATGATGTTCACAGAGGTCCACCAACTGGGCAAGCCATCCATTATAATAATAATTTGTACTAACACAAAAGCAGTAAACATGAAAAACAGTTAACAAGGCAGGTTAAAACTTGTATGATTATTTTTAAAATACTTTCACCTGCATGCACCCACAATCGGCTGGAATGCCTCAGATATTGCCTGCATTACTTTGGTAGAGTCCCAGTTGCGGCTAAGTTCCAAAGCAGACTTAATGTGTCCATTTTCAAATAGCCAAGCTTTTGTGGCACGCCTTGGCACATGCATATATGTATGGTCTGGCAGGAGAACCACCTCTTTTGTGAAAAGTTGATCCACCGAATGTGAATCTGCATGACACCTTAGAAATATTAGAAAATAAAATCAGCATATAGCCAGTTAGTACGGTTTGTAGTGTTTAGGTAGTTATCTTCACTGTTTATGTACAGGCAAATTTGTTAACAGTGAGAATTTTGAAGGTTTTATGCATTCTTGAATTCTTGCATTTATTTGACTTGGTACATTTGGCACACCTGGCTTCTGGTGTAATAATTGTAACAGTAATAACATTGTGTATAACTAAGTTTTTATCACATCACACAAAACTGGCTGGACAGAATTTAATGAAACCTTCACAGTACTTAGATATCTGCCTGAAGTTTAAGCTGCACCATAAGTGAAATCAAATTGTTTAGTAAAAGTGATGTTATGAACAGTTAAGTGCCAGATTTAATAATCTACTTTAAAATGAGCTACTAATAAGCTACTTGCTCAATGTAAACAAACACCTGCACCAACAGATATCCATTATAAAAGCTAAACTGGATATATTTTTTTTACTGAAATAACAGCACAAGTGATACACGTGAATTTTTTATGTGATGGAGTGTATTTGGCTGACGACGAAAGAAGTACAACTTATTGTAAACAAGGCAAAAACAAACTTTCCTATATCCTCTCTCTCTCTCATTGAGTGTAAATAAGATGAAATTACAGTAGACTCAAAATATTGTTGTGAACTATGTACATCTACTTCACACAGGTTTTACACCGGATGCCCTTCCTGACACAACCCTCCCATTATTCCCTTATTACTCACCTATTCTTTCTTGGGCCCTTCCGAGTGAACGGACGCAGATTGTAGACAGGGGTTGACACACACGGCCCCTGAGGACTGTCAGGGATGTTTCCTTCAAAAGCATTACTTGTACTACCCGTTAGATGGACATGAGCAGGCTGGCTGAGGCCCACTGCATTTGGCCTTCCTCGGTGAAATAGCGAATACATTTCTTCATCCGTAGTCCGATACTGAGTGTGGTTTCCGGCACCACTTTGAGCCGTACACGCACTCACCAACGTGTTAACCATCTCTTCATTTCTCAAAATTGCAGCAACTAAGTTTCTCGCTGACTCACTCATTCTGCCTGAAGTACAAGATATCGGCTGCGTTTTGATGACGTCAGAATCTATTCAATATATTCCGAGTTTTTCATTCAATATATTCCGAGTTTTCATTCAATATATTCCGAGTTTTTCATTCAATATATTCCGAGTTTTCATTCAATATATTCCGAGTTTTTCATTCCAAATATTCCGAGTTTTTCATTCAATATATTCCGAGTTTTTCATTCAATATATTCCGAGTTTTCATTCAATATATTCCGAGTTTTTGAGAACCATTCAATATATTCCGAGTTTTCATTCAATATATTCCGAGTTTTTCATTCAATATATTCCGAGTTTTCATTCAATTCTCTCATGAATAATTTCCTAAACGGCATGCCATAATATATGTATATATATATATATATATATATATATATATATATATATACATACATATTACTTATGTGCAAAACAATGTTACTGTACAAGTTACATTGCATGGTAGATATAGTACTATTTGTTATTGATCAAATAATCTTGGAGATTTATTTTAATATCCTATAATATTAGCCATTTCAAGTAAAAAATAAGCATCAGACTGTGTACTGAAGCATGAGTAGTTGGTTTAATCATCACCTTTATCTTTACTTTATCTTGGTCAGGGTCGCATGAATCCAGCATGTATCGAGAGCACGGCTCTAACATGCTGTACAACAAACTATTGTTTTAACTAAAAATGTTATGAGCTCTATATCTGCTATATCTATCTCTGAATTGTTTATTAATTAGATACCACTAGTATAGTGGTATTCAAATGGATAAATGAATGAAGATTGTTTATATTTGTTCTTTTTGTCTAATGAATGCACTTCCTTGACGCTGCTGTGTGGTGAGTAGACCACACTTGATTTGTCTATATCATTGCCTTATTATCCAAATAGCTGATGAGGAATTAATGGCTTCTTAATTCCACCAAGGACATCTGAGTTTGTGTCTGATTATTGCTGTGGTGTAGAGTAAACCATCTGCTATATACTATAAAAGAGTCATCTGATTAGTATCTACTTCATTGTTTGTAGAATAGCTTACATAATGGGTTTAAAAACAGTTACAGTAAGTGTAGGGTTCTGCTCTGTTCAGGCGAAATGAAGGAGAAAATTCAGGAAAGATTCATATTACTGAGAAAGCAAGCATACTGAGTGGATCTAATTGAACTATCTCAATGTTGTCACTGGTTTAATTCACAGTCTACAGTCATTACTTGTATTTATAATCATAAGAATATGAATTATGTCCAGGAAGATAAATAGATACAAATGTCAGACATGTATTTTAGCAACTCAGTGTCACAATCTAAGTGTTTGGACATCTTTTTAATGGTAAAATGTGCGAAATTCAACCATGAGTGCAATTAAAGCTATCAGCTTTCTCTCTCTCTCTCTCTCTCTCTCTCTCTCTCTCTCTCTCTCTCTCTCTCTCTCTCTCTCTCTCTCTCCCTCCACACTTTTTTCCTAAACCCTTCCTCTGAGTTCCACATTCCAGCATTTCACAGCCATAAACAACAATCAACCTAATGGCTAAAAAATCATTAAAGACAGAACATCTGGGGAACACAGACAACCACTCAGAGTGAACAGGGTGGGAGGGGACCCACAAAATGTGACCTCTTATTGGTCAGGCCTGGGCCTCACACCTTGTTAAGTCACTTCCTCTTGCAAGCATATGCTTTATGGTGCCTTCAGAGAGGGTAAGAATCAGCGGGATGCGGATGGAGAGAGAGAGAGCGAGAGAGAGAGAGAGAGAGACAGGAGAGGGGAGGGAGGAAGAGTCAGACACACACACACATACACACACACACACACACACACACACACACAGATGGTAACGGTTAACATCTCAGTGGTAGCAGCAGTCGGTCTCTCTGTTCTTGAGCTCTTTATGTTTTCAATCAGAAGCAGGCGGCAGCCCGACCTCTCATTTGGAGAACTCGCTCTACAGTTTAAAGATGTCACTGGAAACTAAGGTAGAAAAAAAAAAGAATGAACTGTGGTGGAGGCTGAATTACACAATTAAAGGAATAAGAATACCCTTTTTCATCCCCCTTTCTTATTCGTCTCTTTGTTCCTCCCACAGTTCTTTACATCTTTCCAGAAAGAAGGACATGTTGTAAATCACTGAGTTTGTGATGAGTGTATGCTTTTGTTAGGTATAGGTGTCTGCTGCAGAAGGTCAGTGCAAGGAACCGAGAACTGACCAGTCTGACTACTGGCTTTGCTCATATCAAATTAGAAACGACTGAAAGTAGAGACTAGACCTCTGACTGCATTTCGTTTACTTTATCTGTGTGTTTTACTGGTGATGTCTTTGAGTAAGGCATGTTGTGTGTTAATTTTATGCATCTCTAACTTTGGCAATGAGGTTTTAAAACTGATGAACACACTGCACTTATTTCAGTCTTATGACAGGATCTAAACATCAGAGACCACTGTTAAAAAGTTTTATTTTTCTTTGTATGTTAATTGTCCTACTTTGCTTTAATAGCTACATGCACTTGAGCCGGCATGGACTCCACATGCTTGTGCAAAACAATGTTAGATCAAATCAAATCAAATCAAGAGCATCATATAAACATATGCCTCAGTGGGAGATATTAAACTTAAGAAAAACCTTTTGTACATAGGACTTAACAGTCAATACCACAAATTCAGTTACATTTATATGGTGAGCTACAAAGTGTGCATCTTTAACAGTGAATACTCAATTGTCTAATATAGATTTTGTTACAGATACTGAACATTTCCTTTTTTTATATTAAGTTTTATATATTAAATGTTATTAAACTTCCTGTTTATTTTCAGCATGCTCCCAGATGACTGAAAATCACTCCACATGTATTGTAATTATTTCAGGAAATTTACTATTGTGTATGCATTTTTGCTAATTTGATGAAGGAATATTTTTTACACATTTTACACAAGCTGGAGTTTTATAATGTGACAAAGTTATTTTTGGTGTAAACAGCAATAGGGCATGTGTGAATCATGGATATGCATTTTTGAGCAGGTGTGTGTGTGGTGTGTGTGTGTGTGTGTGTGTGTGTGTGTGTGTGTGTGTGTGTGTCAAGCCAGGCAGTAAAATATGATTAAGTGTAGAGCTTCTGTTGTAAAATCTAAAGCTGGGTCAGTCAAGGATGACAAATAATTTTTTAATTAGATCTGCTTTAATCATTAAACTAACTGCTGTTATTGTTTTATTTTTACTGCAAAATAAGAGAGAAAGTTTAGATCTTATATATGATACATTTCCAAGACTTGGAGATAATAGACCTTGGTTAAAAAAAGTTAAAGTTAAAAAAGAAAAGATGTCAAAATGAGTAACAAGAATTTTGTAAGATGAATTTGGTAATGTAAGTAAAACCTAACGCAATCCTCAATGACTATGATGTTTAATTAGATGGCAGTAAGTGTGAAATCAATTGCTATTATTTTTCAAAACGATGTATTTTAGCTCTTGTTAGCCAGTTAGCTCTTCCTGTGACTACCAGGTCATTCTATAATTTTATATCACTATCATGTACTGCAAGTTAAAAAAATAATAATAATTTTGTAATCAAATTTTGTAATAAAATTTCTGACCATTCAGAGGTTACATTACAATATTCTGTAAGGAAAAAATGAAAGAATGTTGATCTATGTATAAAGCCTACAACTGATATTTAGTTTGATGCAATTAAATGTGTCAAAATGTTTATGATTTCATTTCAAAGACATGATCAAAACCTCAACTGCGTTATCATGCTCAGAATCATGTTGAATTCAGAGAGTATCCTGGGAATGCTGAGCCAGGAATACATGTCTGATGAGACATCAGTGTACTGTAGATACAAAAATCGTCAAACATCTCTGTGTATAAGTCTGTAGTTTTTGTGTCTGTGTGTGTGTGTGTGTGTGTGTGTGTGTTAGTGTGAGATAGAGAGAAATAAATTGTGATAGAAGGCCATTCGCTTCATCAGAAACTGGATGAAAGTGGTGTGCTGTTGGCTGACTGAAGCTGATGCTGCCAGGTGTAATTATCTGTAATTGGTGGTGACACAATAAAGTGATGACAGATGCAGAGATCTCTCTCTCTCTCAAACACACACACACACACACACACACACACACACACACACACACACACACACTTGGTCACATCTGCAAAGAATAGGATCTCCTCTCTTTGGCCCCTGACCTGCACACTCATTCAGTCACTAAAAAGACTCATCATCCACTTATGCATGCTCTTAATCTCTCTCTCTCTCTCTCTCTCTCTCTCTCTCTCTCTCTCTCTCTCTCTCTTTGTTACACACAGACAATGAAAAAATAGATAAATACTCCCACAACTTTTGAACACCTGTGTTTTGGTCCAGTAAAAGTCATCATATTTCAAGTGTAAAGACTTGAGGAAACTTCTATGATAAATATGATGTAACTGTGGTGATGAGAAAACAGACTTCGCTTCACATGGCAGCTGAGTGAACTCTATGGACAAACACGCTACACAATATAGCCTGTAACTGGAGTGATGCTACATTCAACTTATCTTGGAAGTTGAAGTTAGAGCTCCCTCTGTCCTGTCAGAATTGGGTTGTGGAGAGTTTGGATTTTGGAGAATATGAGCTACAAGAGGGGGAACATCTTAGACTCCTTGCCTCCATGTATCCCTGCTGTAAGGTAAAACATAAAACAAGTGATGCATATTTACTTCCTCAAAACACTGAACTGTTTAGACAAGGATATTGATTGAACATAATATGTTGGCATCTTGACTGATTTAAAGCAAATTCATCTTTAAACAGTGTAACATAAAGAAGCAGCCATGTTGATTTGTCAATTTTCAAAGTTAAATGTCAGAAATTCCATGTTCCAAGTTTTACTTCTGCATGTATGAGGGGGCACAGTGGCTCCCCAGGTTCCAGAGGGGGTTTCCTCTAGGTACTCTGGCTATGTGTATGGTGCATAGTGTGTATGGAAGTGTGAGTAGGTGTGAGCTTGTGATGCCACTTTAATCCATCCAGGGTGTCCTCTTCCCTGAGTACCCTGGGATACGTTTCAGACTTCCTGCGACCTTGTGTATTAGGTGGAACTGTGGAACTGGTGTATTATACGTACTTTATTAAATAATGTTATGGTGTGCATATTAACTACAGTTATGTCCAAGATTCTCGCACACACACACACACACACACACACAAAAATCACACAAAAAAAAACACACAAAAAAACACTCACAAACACACAGTGAAAGTAACGTCAGGCATAGCTGGTTTGGTGTTATCTGTATCTGTCGAGTCTGTGGGAAAGAAAACCGCTGTTTTGGGAATGTCCTTGTATCACACACACACACACACACACACACACAGAGGAACACAGATAAACTACATTCTCTTCCCACAACACAGGGGAAACTCTCTCAAAACATTAGAAAAGCTTAAGTTAGAAAGCTTTAGGAATGATGTACAGAATGATCTTCCCTGTTGTGTGTCTCTATGAACTCAACTGCTGAAATATGTTAATTTCTTTATACTAATTAATGCAAAGCTGCCTAATTATTTTGGTGAATCAAGTGTTGCCTATCCAAAGGCTGTTATATCATCTGTTCTGTGATGAGAAAACAACAAAATGCTCTTTATGTCAGAGGCATCAATATCATTTTTCATTTTCAGGCAGAGCAACCAACACATAAAGATCCTGTCTACACACTCCACTCAGTGTGTGTGTGTGTGTGTGTGTGTGTGTGTGTGTGTGTGTGTGTGTGTGTGTGTGTGTGTGTGTAATGGTCAATAAATGGACCAACCATGACCTTTTGGTTTATTTTTTAATGCAGTGCTGTGCCTTTTGTCTATTTATTTTGTGTGTTTATTTAACTTCATCACTATTCACTTATTTTATTTACATTGCATATAAAGCTGATAGTAACACAGAGAAAGACAGACACACACACTTGCACCTCTCCTTAGCTTTCCTATGTGTGTCCTGTTTCACATGGCTGAATGAGCAGTGAGTTAATCATCTAATGAGGCCAAAGGACGTTCCACTGAACTGAACTGTTCACACACACACACACACACACACACACACACACACACACACACACACACTCTCTCTCTCTCTCTCTCTCTCTCTCTCTCTCTCTCTCTCTCTCTCTCTCTCTCTCCCTCTCCCTCTCTCTAACTGTTTAATTTTAATTTTCAATTTACCCTTTTCTTATGCATCTCCCTTTTTTTGGCTATGACAGATCATCAGAACAAGAAAAATAAAAAAAAATAATAAAAATTCACATTCATAAAAAAATAAATTCATTCACATTCATCTTCTTTATCCTGGACAGAGTCACAGTAGATGCAAAGCTTAATCTTGCAACCCCACAGGGACACTGCAAGGTGAATACCAGACACAGGGCACCACACACACACACACACACACACACACACACACACACACACACACACACACACACACACACCACACACACACACACACTATGATTTTCTGCTGTGAGGCACATTATACTGCCAAGCACATTATCCTAGGTCTGTATCCTATAATCCACAGGGTTTCAGGCAACGAAACAGTTGCAGGTACAGATTGAAATGCTTTGTTTTAAAAACTGGCAGACAAATCCAACATGCAAGGTAAATTCAAAGGTATAAACAAGCAAGGGTCAGGCAATTTACTGTGAATAGGAACTATAATCAATACCCTGGAAACAAGACAAAGATCAGAAGTAAGATCTGAGCAATACTCTCACACTGAGCGTTTACAGTCTGTATATACAGCATAGTCTGTGTGTGAGTCAGGGTGTGAGTGATCACTAATTAGGGGAGCTTGAGTGTGACAGTAAGCATGTAGATCTGTGGCTGCAGTATCTGCAGGCCATAAAACAGTATGGAAACCTTGGTTCATTGCAGCTATGTTACTCTGTGATGCCTCTTGGGAGTTGTAGTGTGATACAGAGTTCATTGTGGAGGTGACACTGGGGTGAAAATTGTACCACTTTCTTAAACAAGAGGTGTATAACATCACTTTATCATAATCATTGTGCCACCGTGTTAAATTTTTATCTGGTCAGTTTATAATTCATTCATTCAATTTCTACCGCTTATCCGAACTACCTCGGGTCACAGGGAGCCTGTGCCTATCTCAGGCACACACACACACTCTCATCCACTCATGCAATCACGCACTACGGACAATATTCCAGAGATGCCAATCAACCTACCATGCATGTCTTTGGACTGGGGAGGAAACCGGAGTACCCGGAGGAAACCCCCGAGGCACGGGGAGAACATGCAAACTCCACACACACAAGGCGGCGGCAGGAATCGAACGCCCAACCCTGGAGGTGTGAGGCGAACGTGCTAACCACTAAGCCACCATGCCCCCCAGTTTATAATTCATTTATTTATTCATCTTTAGTAACTGCTTTTTCCAGATCATACTCATGGTTGTTTTTTTTTTTCAGTTAAAATTCACAAACACAGTTTCACTCAATATTAGTTTGTTAACTTTCTAGAGTGAACCTGCCAAGTGCACTGTGTTCAGGTCCAATAGACCACCATTAACAGAGAATGCCTTTTACAGATTTATTTGCAAGAGTGATACCCCACCATTCCCTAAGTTAAAACTCCTTGTATAAGTAAATATTATTCAAAATGTTGCTCTAAATCTAAAACAGTAAATGCAGCATCTAACTACAATAAGACTATATTCATAACCATGTGAATCAAACCTTGGTCATCCTTTTGCCAATAATGGTGTCTATGAAAATGTTCTAATGTTCACAGGAATATCATTAATTCATAATTTAGAGGTAGAATAATCCAGCAGTGTAACCTCACCTGCTGCCTGGTCCCTGACATAGTGTATATGTAATTAAAATGGTGTACAGATGCAGTAGCTGTGCAGAAGGCACACCTGAGAAGGTAGATGACCTGTGAGCCAAAGGCCATGTGTGGGAACGAGATGAGATGCACAGATTAGCTTCCTATGGAAAGAGAAGACTGCCGAAATGCTGTGATCTCACTGCCAGACAGCAGCACTGGGACAGACAGAGAGGGGAGGAGAGATCGAGGGCTCACCTTTGAATGATGCACAGAGAAAAAGAGAGCGAAGGAGAGAGAAAATAAGCGAAGAGAATGAGAGGTATGGGGTGGAATGGTAGGATGATTGTTGAATGATACTCCATCATAAGCAGCTTGAGTTACATAGAGAGACAGGGAATGGTGGGTGCTGTGTGTGTTGGCACTCGAGATGTGAGAACACTTGATCAGTTACCAGTTTCTGCCTGTGTTTTTGTTCTCTTGTCTTTTGTCTTTCCTCATCTGGGTTTAACATCATCTGTCTTTCACTATTTAATTTTTTTTCATCCATCTTTTATCATATTCATCTAACACCTTGTGGGCCACAGAGCATTTACTGAGAGAGTGAGGATGGCTGCTTAATAGCCAGGCAGAGACGCTACCCTTTGACCTCAAACTGTTCTAGACTACAGTGGTAATAATGGAAAGATCATCCTCCAGCTTTTATCTTTAATGAGTAGCGCTTTCCTAAAACAGCACAGTGCAGCGAGATGCAGAATGAAATTGAGAAAGATTTGCTTATTTAGTTAGCTCAGGTTAGATGAGATACACTTTATTTTCCAGATTTAGAGGCCCACCAAAACTGCACACAGCAATCTGTGAAATATGGAATGGATTTGATTTGATCTGGAATGGAGGGACATTTTTTCCCAAACTCCTACCCTCCTATAACCCATGCCAGTCCTCATCAGCTCATGTCAGCGTGAGTTTGCAGCTCCTGTAGCTCTTAATTCTGTCTGTTGGCCAGACAAAAGCTGAGCGCAGGACCGGAGGGGACGTGAGGGCTCCATGTGGTGCATTCCTGGTCTTGGTAAGGAGGTAGCAGTCAGAAAAATAATCCACATCAAGATGTGCTTGAGAAGACATAGCAAGCAAAGCAAGCTGAGGTGATGAATAGGATATCTTTCGTGCATTTTCATGCATTCTCTCTGCTTTATTTCCTTTTTACACACTTTTTCCCACTACTCCATCTTGACAAAGTGTGACTCTTACAGTTTCACATTTTCCCTGCCCATTCATATTCTTAGAAAAGCTACATTTCCCCCAAATCCAGAAATTGAGTGAGTCTGTGATCAGATTTCTTGACTCTGGATAGGTTCCAGTCTCTGGTAATGGCGGGATAGCGCTTTGAGTTGACCTCAAGCTCTCAGTATATGAGAGAGGGTGAAAAAAAAGGAGAGCGCTACCCCACTAAGCCCATTATTTTTGATGAATCGGACCGCTGGTATTTGTCATAATGAAGCATTTGAAAGTGTATGTGTGCTTTACATATTAAGCTTAAGGTTGGCCAAAGGTTACTCACTGTACTGAATGGGACTTTTGAGAGATTGTGGGAGAAACAGGGAATATAAAGACAGAATGAATTTTCACTTGAATGCATTAAAGCACACATACACAAACATGCAACAGAAACAACTCCCTCTGCTGGCCATCTCTCTTGCTCTTCCTTACACATACAGCTTACACACTTACGCCTTCATTTACAACAATAAGTGTGAATTTTATAGTTTGTGTATAAATGCTTTCCATGTTCTCTGCTTTGTAAGAAATAGTAAAGATACCCTCACAAACAGAAACTCCATAATACGCCATTAAACACCTTCCGGCAAGCTTTATTCTGAAAAGCTCCTTTTTTTCACATCATTGACAAGATGCTGGTTCCGGAAACCAGAAAGCTCTTTTTAGAACCTGCCCATGTTTCTTTATGTAATTCCAAATACACATGTTTACTTTTCAAAGTTGTACTTTTGCCTTTGAGAATATATTTCACAGTCCAGTCAAATTGTTTTGTGATTATACACAGCAAAACGATGGACAGCCTCATAAACAATTATTAGATACAAAATAAGAGATACAGCACTATGTCGCTTTGATATCACAGGTTTTTGTTTCTGGTTAAAGTCTTTTGGAGGTGAAAATGAGTTTTTCAGTATGATGATCAAGACAGTCCTTGAAATATCGTCCTTCCCCAAGGAAGGTTATTTGTAGTTATAGCAAAAATAACTAGCAAGATATTTGGTGCTTTTCCTGTTTATATTTAGCCATTACAAGTCTTTGGTATTCTGAGTTTTTTAGCTAGCCATTTCTTTGCTTAACTAGCATGTTCAAATGACAGTTCCTTATTGTTGTATTTTATTGGCGTGTTTAGCAAGCATGCTATCTTTAACAAACAATGATTAAACAATATTTCTTTCTTTCTTTCTTTCTTTCTTTCTTTCTTTCTTTCTTTCTTTCTTTCTTTCTTTCTAATCAAGGGAGACCACCATCATCACCATAACATACATTCTTTGTGGAGGAAAGAGGCTGAACAGTTAGATTAGGCATCGGCTCCAGAACTAGCACTGACGCGTTTGGTTGAAAAAGGCTAACAGAGCCTTAGGCACACAAACTCAGTCTAAATAAACACAATTCTGACTTCTGACTTCTGTCATCTTATCTCAGAGACTCCTATCTTATGTTTGCAATGATCACTTGACTGACATGATGTCTTTCCAAAGACTATAATTACATATGTTACTAAGAAACAGACCTTAGAAACAACCATCTAAACATCTCCATTTCCAATTTTCTGTAGATGCATTTGGCTGCAAATGAAAACACTACATAATATAGGAGTAGGTTTGTTGAATCTGGACCATGGAGTGAAATGGAGAGCACAACCACCAAAGAGGCAAGAGAAATACTGTGACTGCACTTTACTGATGCAGGGTTAAAGAGGAGATAAAATCCATTTGATTTGGATTCGGATGAATTTTTAATGTGTCTCCAGACTGGGAGTGTGGGGGGTCTGGGAAACGAGGTGTATTGATCATAATGTTCTATAATGCTATCATGGTAAGCACGGTAAAGGCCATTGTTACTGAATCAGATATCTTTGTGCATTTGTTTTTACTTACGCTCTTCAGTACTATGCCACGGCTTTAATTATGAGTCACGTAGGAAGATTAAGAGTTTTGCATCCCTGAAACAACCCCCCAAAAACACACACACACACACACACACACACACACACACACACACACACAGACAGTACAACAGACGCCAGCGCTCTTCAGAATCAATGGGACTTGGAACCAGGTCTGTCTAATATCTAGTCTCTGCTTGGTGTTTTTTCAGGAATGGAGCCAATAACCATGAGAAAATGTTTCATATTTCAACTGTTTAATGACAGTTTTTAGATAAATGAATTAGAATTTTGTAACTTTAAATGGTCATTTCAGTCGAATAATGTCATTTTTCAAGAAATACATCCATAACAATCTGTACTGTATGGAATGTGTAACAAATATTACACAATTCTCTGTCTGTTAATTACTCATTCTATTCATTTTATATAGAAAGGTCACGAATTGACTAGTGGATCAAATTCCCTTACCTTTATTGATATGGCCATCTCGGTGTGTAGAATTGATTTGAACAGGAGGTCTAAAGAGATACACAAAGAAAGTGACACAGAAATCTATACCCGTCAACCCAATAGCGTCAGGAATCTTGATAGGAGAGATGTCGCAGAGCTCACAGCCTGGGTTTCTCCGTGAGTCGTCAGTAGGCAGTGTTATTCAAAGCCTCCTTATAACGGACCTTAAGCAAGCAAGCCATTTTTTAATATCAATTGTTTAGGCTAGCACAAAAGTCTTATATTTTTCATGGCGAACAGTGCACCACAATTCATTCATTTATTCATTCATTCATTACTCTTGAGTAAATGCTTTATCCTAGTTAGGTCTGAAATGGGTCAGAAGTCTATCCTTAGAACACTGCATGCAATGTGGAAGAATTCACCTCAAATGGGGTTACAGCCCATCACAGAGCACCAAATGCATACTCCTTCATATACTCATTCCCACCTAGGGGCAAGTTAGTATAACAAGCCCACCTAAGTACATGCTGTTCGATAGCAGGAAGAAACCACAGAACCCAGAAAAGAATTAGAGAACATACAAATTTCTGCACATACAGTAACTTGAGCTTGGTATTAAACCAGAGACCCTGGAGCTGCAAGGTGGCAACGTTACACATTGTGGCATGCAGATCAGTTACTGAGTGTAAACTAAGGTCAACAGAGTACAAATCGTATGAAATGTAGGAATTGACAATAAACAATTCTTGAAGTAGTTTTAGCGTTAAAATATTTAATCTTAATGAGTTTTTATCCATGTTAAATAAAGGCTATTTTCTCACTTATATCTCCAAAGACATGGAGAATAAATGGTATGATATAAAATTTAAGTGTGTAATATATTTCTGTGTAGAATACTGTAAATTATGTTCATCTCCACCTGTGAAAATACATCATATATCATAACACATTAAACACCAGTGGCTTATACAGGCTCAGGACAGGACAGAACAGGCAGCCATCTTGGAGACCTTTTCACCTCTCATTTCACCAACAGTCAGCCTCCATCATTGTTCCTTGACTAAAGTGACAGGACGTGATGAAATCACAAGGAAAAATTATATCATAATTACTCCACCATATCATAATAGAGTTTTTTCCCCCCTCGTATATTATGAGCATTGAAACCTTTCCATTAATTCCCACAACAGCTAGCCATTCCGTTTTGCATCTGTGGGCTCGATATCACACACACTATTGTGTGCCTGCTTTAAAGTAATGAAGCATGTGATGAGAGACAGTTCATTACTCCCTGAAAGAGCTAGTGATCAGTTTCTTTTCTCCAGCTTTGAAACAGAGTGCTTTCAGAGTGGCTTGACTCCACAGTGCTGAGAGGAAACGCTTACTGCTGAACTGCCAACTTTGGATGGTTGGGAGAAGACAGCATTGTTCAGAAAGACTCAATGTTGCCCATTTTATGAGATCTGCCACACTACTGTCTGCTTTTACAGATGCTGGTTTATTTATTATGCTAAAATTACACAGGCATTTTAATATGTGTTTTTAATAAAGCAGATATTTACACATTAGGAACATGTGTTTTAAACCAGAAAGTCTCACTACCTATTTTACTGAATTTGACTCAACTTGGGAAATTTGCAAACTTGCTTTTAATCTATGCATGAGATGAAGAGAGCTAAAACTAAATCAATCAGCTTCCTGTTTCAATATCGTTTAGACTCCTGGGGCTTCCAGGACAAATAAACACTGTTCAGATGACACAGTTGTAAAATGACATCCTTTAAGCATCTATCCAACTAGGTCCTGCAGATTACAGTAATGTGTACGTGTTTTCAGGTGTAATTTCCTGTAAGTGCACTTCTCTTGTTTTTTCATATGGTTACTTTCTTTGATGCATTTATAACCTATGTAAATTAATCTTTGGCAAAGAGGCTCTAGCAAATAAGGGAGTGCGTCTTTCTATGCATACACAGAAAGAGCTTTAAGAAACTGCACCAGCATTTAGCTTGAAAGTTTAGTATGATTCTTTGTGCACTTTTGGGGGTCAGTGGAAAATACGAGAAAGAAATCGACAGGCTTTTGTTGCATGCTGGCTCCAGCCATATTTGATTAAGACAGACAGTCTATGATAGAGAAACCAGTGGAATATGATTAGCTAGTGACGGCTACTAGCATAACAGACTACTATAAAATTTGTAGATCAAAATTAGCTGAGTATGAACACCCAAAGTGATCTAACGGGAAGAGAGCAGTGCATTTGCCTTTTCTTGGTACATCTTGATACATCAACATAAAAGACTTATATATTGAAATCCATATCTATCCACAGCATTATTTACAGCATAAAAAATTCAATATCTTTAAAGATACACAAGCAATATAACATAAAAAACACGTTTTATTGTGATACAAAAGATGATATAAAGTTATAGAAGCCCACATTAAAATTTGGCAGAGGTCACCATCATTTAAAAATGATTTGTGGCACGTGTGAAAACGTATTACGAGGAAACGCACTAGAGATTGTTCTGCTTCCACTTTATGTTTGTATTTATCATTTGAAAAACATTCTCTGCAACACACACACACAAACACACTATATTTATACAATTATACTTTTTATGATATAAAGCTTGCAGCATGGATTAAGCTAGTCCCCCCTCCCACACACACACACACACACACACACAGACACAGACACACACACACGCACGCACGCACACACACACACACACACACACACACACACACACACACACACACACACACACACACACACACACACACACACAGACACTCACAGACATATATACAGTAGCACAAGCCAGACTGACTCCTCTACAGCAGAATGTTGTCTCCCTATAAAATATCATTTTCCGCCCTCATCCTTTTCATGGCTTATGCAGTTATCACTTCATGCCCTTCTCTAGCTTTCTGTGTAACAATGAAATGAAGGACTCTGGACCAATTCTAGCATGCGAAGGAAGAATATTAAATAAACAATAAAAGCTATTTAAAATGTAACTCAAAACAACTCAGACACACAATGAAAGCTTAAAGAAAGGTTTTAATTGCAGGCACAGGCCGTTTAAAGCTTTACGTCATCCTGTAACTGACAGCAGGTGTTAGTAATCAGAGAGTAATCAGCTTTGTGTTGCACAGTCAAGGTCATGATATTTTATATATCTGCCTGAATCTGTCCTTCCTAAAACACAATCTTAATGCATTGCTGTTTTGCCAGTCACTGAGTTGAATATGTTAATATGTAAAGGATAGAAAACGTTAATAGAACATATCCATCCATGTAACATGGTGGAAAAAAAAGTTAAATTTTTAATTAAATTTTAATCTTTAATCAAGTTTTTGTGTTTTTAACTTTTCAATTTCAAGTCTGTCCAAAGTATGCAACTGTACATACATAATATTATTTATATTATATTAAATTATTTCTTTATATATTGCTTTTGTCTTATCTTGATGAAGTGCTGAAACATTAGAAATGTATTCAATTTTACCCTGAGTTATAATATGGTGTTTAAAATAGTTTGGGGGATTTAAGTCTAAAGGAAAAGTAGCTGGATTCATAGTGATAACTGATCATGAAACCAGCATGCTACTACTCTCACTCACTCACTCATTTTCTACCGCTTATCCGAACTACCTCGGGCCACGTGGAGCCTGTGCCTATCTCAGGCGTCATCGGGCATCAAGGCAGGATACACCCTGGACGGAGTGCCAACCCATCGCAGGGCACACACACACACACTCTCATTCACTCACACACTCACACACTACGGACAATTTTCCAGAGATGCCAATTAACCTACCATTCATGTCTTTGGACCAGGGGAGGAAACCGGAGTACCCGGAGGAAACCCCCGAGGCACGGGGAGAACATGCAAACTCCACACACACAAGGCGGAGGCGGGAATCGAACCCTCAACCCTGGAGGTGTGAGGCGAATGTGCTAACCACTAAGCCACCGTGCCCCCCAGCATGCTACTACATCTGATATTATCAAAGAATAATAGCATATACATGGGAAGTCTGTGAGAAAGGATGTTAGTTCTTTCCAGCAATTAGATTATATTACATTTTATTTTTCTATACATGTATTTAATCTGAGACGTATGTTCAGATAAAGGTTACTTATACGGCAGTATTTCTCAGATAAATGCTTTGATAAACTATTTGTATTCTGGAAATTGAATTTGTGGCTGCCGTATATACTATATGTGTGTGGTTGATTAGGTGATGGGGGAAATGCTTCACTTTAAACACTTCTATGTTCTAATGGCTTAATGTTTTTGGTGGGTTGAAGCAAAAGCTTCTCTTTCGTCTAATGAACTCAGATCATATAAATATTTAGACTCGACCTTAAATGATATCCAGACATTTAAGCACAAGGCCACTGTGACCTCCTAAAATCCCCGTCAAACATACACAGACTTTTAAACACACTAAGACTCACAAAAATATTCCAGACTAAAATCAAGATATGATCATCTCATATGTAATACTTAAAATAACCTTAAGGGGTTCAGGTTTTGGTAGAAGAGTAGGGTATAAAGTGGTATCCAGATCCAATCTATAATGCCTGTGTGTGTGTGAGTGTGTGTGTTTGTGGAGAGGATCAGATGGCAGTGAATGCTTTGAGCAGTGTGTAACAGAACATTTCTTTTGGTCTGAGGATACTGTCGCCTAGGCCTGGTGTCTCCCAGGCTCTGGGGGAAACAAGAATCTACTGCAACTGCTGTGTCTAATCTCGTCACTAACCGCACAACACGCACGCATGACATGCATACACACACACGCTCACACACTGCATGTCAGGGCTGGTCTGGAGGCTAGAGAGCTCCCTTGTGTCTTATCTCTTTTACCCATCAGCCATCTCTCAAAGCAGTCTCCTGTCTAGCAGGGTGGAGGAGGGTGTAGACGGCAGTTGGTCATCAGTTGACTGAGGTCAAAAGCCAGCACACAACCAACTCGTTCTTTATTATGATGTGAAACCTATTTAAATCATAAGTGTGTCTTATACTTTGTAGTAATAGGTGCTACACATTAGAGCACTGCTGATGTTATAGAGGAAGTATGCTGTGTTAATGTTTAAAGTCCATTGCCAGGAGTATGCTGGCATTCAGCTGTGTTTTAAGCATGTGGTTTCGTGTGTGTATGCTAGACAGAGACCGAGAGATAGCGGCAGTACAGCAGATTAGATATAGATGGTAAATACGGAAACAGACAGAATGCTCAGAATAGCTGGAGACTCTGCTATCATGATGAACACAAAAATGAAAATAAAGTACAGCACACAAGCACCGACAAATAATCAGCTTATAGTGCGATTCTCACTGCCATATTTTGTTTGGTTCCTCACCACTGCCTACCCACCAACAACAAACAAACAAAAAAATGAGCAACAAAACTTTTTCATGTCAGCTTTAATGCCTGTTTTCAGTATTTAAGCATTTCAGTTAAGCTGCGTAAAGCAATTTCAGCAAATTCACATTGGATTTTTTCAGACCATATGAACACTATGACAACAGAAAGACCCAGAAAAAAAATTTCTTTTTTGTATTACGCTGTCTATTATGTAGTTATTTGCAAAATGTATGCAAATATTGTGGATTGGAATCACAAACGATTTATTTACATATCATTTCAGACAAAAGTTTGGGCATTATTTTTCAAACACAACAGATACACTCGACTTTGGTCCCTGATTTTTTTTTTAATTCCACATTTTAATTGACAGCGGTATTAAATAGTAAAGTTTACACCTAAAATATGTTTACATTTATTGCCAAAACAGGTTTTAATCTAAAAATATTAAGTAGCCTTATTTTGCAGTACAGCTAGTGAGTGCTCAGTTAATGTGGAAATTTCTGTCAAGCGGTTGGAGTGACTCAGGAAAATAATTTCAGTGTGGGAAAAATAACAGCTACAGCTACAATAATAAATCTATATGATATGAAATCAATACGATATTTTGATTTACCCCAAACCCTTTGCTTACAGCCTAACTGAATCTTTGTTTAAACATTTTTGATGCCTTCAGTTTTATTTTGAAATGTGGTGAATAATGAAGGCAGTCATAATGAAAGCCCTTCGGTGAATCTGCATTTTTGACTGTTTCTGTACTGGTAATGTACTTATTGTAAGTTTGGAATTTAGTATTAAAAACAACTCACGTCACTAAACTGATAGACCTTTATTAATGTAAACATACCATTAAGCCATAAGCACAGAGTACAATCTCTGATATGTCACCCATGTGACTGAGCATGTGACCATGACCTCTGTTATCTCCAAGCTCATGTGCTCATGTGCTGGCATTGCTTGTGAC
Source organism: Tachysurus vachellii (assembly GCF_030014155.1). NCBI lineage: Eukaryota > Metazoa > Chordata > Actinopteri > Siluriformes > Bagridae > Tachysurus > Tachysurus vachellii. The sequence continues at coordinate 12,251,634 of NC_083461.1, read as the reverse complement.
GGACATGGACTGATGTTATCAATTCCCATGAAAAGATGATGTGTTCTTGCTTTTGCGTTTGTGTTTGTGGGAAAGGCAACAACTTTTTTTGGGTGCAGTAAACAGTGCAAAATCATTGCAATAATGTACACACTATATTAATGTTTTAATTACCTTTGCAAGCTTTATAAGCCGAGTTTATGGGTTTATAGTACAGTATAGTTTCAGTAAAACAAGTTAATAGTACTCAGGTTTTTAAGGCAGCAGGTGAACTTTCAACTCTATTGCTATCAGCAATGAACTTACTATATATATATATATATATATATATATATATATATATATATATATATATATATATATATATATATATATATGTATTCTAATAAAACATTGATTAGCATTAAACCATTGAGTGAATGCATAAAGCAGTAAAGTAGAAAGCTTCTAATAAAATAACTCTCTCTCTCTCTCTCTCTCTCTCTCTCTCTCTCTCTATCTATCTCTCTCTCTCTATCTCTCTAGCTATCTTTTTGCTCTTATTCATATATATATATATATATATATATATATATATATATATATATATATATATATATATACCTCAGCATGGAAACAGACAGGATTCTGGCAGAGACCACTCACTTTCTGTCCCATTTCCCCTTGATGTAGTGTAGTTTCTTGACTGGCTCTGCAGTGTTGTTTTGTTACCACACACATCGGTGTAAGGCCTTCCCTCAAAATGCTATTAAAAAGAAAGGACGGCCGCAGAAATGTTGCAGTGCTGATGAAAGGGCGTACAATTGAATTAACTGCAGTTAGTTAGCTCTGGCTCTCACTTCTGTAAAAGAAAAGCTGAGCTTCCAGATTTTGACGGTTGTTCAGGAACTTTATGAGCTTGTTGAAGTTCAAATAAAAAAGCAGTACCAAAAAAAAAAAAAAAAAGAGATTGTTCATAGTGCATGTGTATTTGTGTGTTTGTCTTTTAATGAAACACCATGACCTCAATAAATGGTATTTCCTTTTTTTAGACACATTTTATAACATTATTTCAAAAATGTAAATTCATGCTGCTCATTCTGCATTAGCATGCAGCATAATAACCTTGATTTGAAAGAATGATCTATCCAGCCTCTTTCACAAACCTGAGCTCACAGATGCCCACGATTGCCTAGTATAGCTAGGACTGACATTGGATACAGAGCATCCCATCCTTCTGACCTGTCAGGATAGAAATTTACACTTATCTCCTGAGAACAAAACAGAATCCAGCTTTGCATCCACTAAGGCATCTATAGTCACCACATAGACAAAGTTCTAGCATTAGTCACCAAATTATCTCTGTCATCATTTACTATAGTACATAAAAAAGCTACAGTAGAACCACTGTAAGGAAGATGTCTTATCCTCTCATTATTACGGTTTCTCCTACAGTCAATAATCTAGCAGCAAGTAGAGTAAGCATATTGTGAAACAGATTCAAAATGCAGATGCTTCTCTTCTTTTTTGACATCCTTTGTCTATGCTCCTGATAACGGTATCTGCCAACTGAATGCTCCCTTCATGGTTCTCAAGACCTCTGTGATTTTGGTGCAAGACACACAGAAACCTATGACTTCAATACTCACTTGCATGTACAAAATAAGGCTGCAGGGACTTTCATGAGGTGACACATGATCTTTCATGATGGTGACACATATTATTATCTTTACAGTCTATTATATCTAAAACCAAGTACATGTGTCTAATGATAATTGAAATAAAATTTGAATTTCTCTATTTTAATCTTGCAATCCTCTGCATACTCTGTTAGAATCATTCACACAAACACACACACACACACACACACACACACACACACACACACACACACACACACACACACACAGTGCAAGGTCTTCTCTTTGTGCCAAATATAATTATTCTTAGATCAAACAAACCCTTCTTTGTGACAGAAACCTAATGAAACACATATATTTATCAGTGCTGTGTATCAGCCTCTTAAAACTATACACAATTTCTCAAATGATGGAATTATCCATAATATTAGGAGGACAAAATACACAGGACTTTTTAAAGAAATGTTTAAAGATGTTGTATGACATATTTTTAATAACGTGATATTTCATTCATATGGACAACAACAACAAAAATGCAACAAAACATAAAATTCAATGAAATAGTTACTCGCCATACAGCCATGAGTCATATTTCTTTTCAATTGTTTCTGTCCTTGGGCAAGACCTTCCTCCTACTCATCCATAACCTCTGTCTTTATCTCCTCTATTGAGATGCTTCTCCTCCTCCTGTTTCCTCCATTTTCTCTATTTTGCAGCACTTAACAACAGACTTCTTTGTTTGTGGGACAATTCATCTAAATGACCTTCTCTGGCAGCTATTTCATACAATGAATTATTTTGTTGTGTTTCTGCATAACACTTAAGTAATTACTGACATAAAATACATACACTCCCTTAGATATTATTAATTGCACCTCTATAAGTGATATATTGAAATCATTTACCATTTACCTTTTTTCAGAACAAGTTTTAGTGTAAAAGGTCACAAATACACAAAGTATTCATTAATACACAATTAAGTGTCACGCAAGATATATTTAGAGTTGTTTGAAGAGTTTGTAATGACACTGAAATATGATTAAAGTATGTCTGCTGATTTGGTGTGTGTAAGATCTTTGGTGTGTGAGAATACTGTTGTGTAATTAATAAAGAATAGATATACTATGATACATGGTTTGTAGACAAAAAGTGCCTCACTGGACTTCCCCATGTGTTAACACACCACAGAGAACAAAAAAGGTAATAAAACTGGCATACAGACTGATAATAACAGTGAGCATTATAGAACTTGACCAATTATGAAATCTGTACTGACTGTTTAAAAAAAATTAATTAATGTAATAAGTTGCCTGAGTCTCTGTTACTGCCTTTAGGCTTTTGCTCTTTTGCTCCTCTCACTGTCCCATGTGACTTGACCTTGGTGTTCTCATTAAATCTCACCCTTGTTCCATTAAAATTTGAACACACAAACGCACATGCACACACATACACACACATACACGAAAACACACATGCATACACACACACCCACACACACACCCACCCACACACACACACACACACACACACACACACACACACACACACACACACACACATACACACACACTAACATTAGTCAGTGCTGTGTAGGGAACATTGAGAAGAGAATTATGGAAGAGACACAGGGGCTTTCTCAGGCTGAATCAGCATGCTACCTAAATAGAGAGACCCCCCTCTCTCACTCACTCCCTGGGTAAAGGCAGAGGAAGTTTGTGGTGGTAAACAGCAGACATACAGACGTCAGCGTGGCTTGGATGCTTGCTTTGGAATGCTGGGAATTGTAGCCTGTGTGGCGGCCTTTCCTCACACCAGTGCCTTTCTTTTGTGTGTATGAGCGTATATGTGTGTGTGTGTGAGAGAGAGAGAGAGAGAGAGAGAGAGAGAGACTGCATATGGTTTAGTGTTTAAGGTTCCATTTCCAGTCTCTCACATTTATGAATGAATGAAGTTTATTCAGCGGACTGCTAATAACCAGAGCTTGATGTCTCCACATTGGAAACTGAGTGACATGTAACTGCTGCCGTTCGTTTCTCCTGATCCAGGACACACACAGATTCACACATACAGAACGTTTATTCACTCGCTTAGCATGAGAGAGGAAGGTGGATTGATGCCCGCATTCTCCAGAGCACACAGGAAACTGAGGGATGTAATTTCTCTCTTTTCATGTGAGAATCACTGCGTTAAATTGTATACATATTTGTTTTGTACTTCATCCTCTCCAACGCAAACCTACATTTAATCACCTCAGGCATCTATTTCCACTTTATTTTCCAAGTTAAATAATATAAACCAGCTTTTTAATACTTCTCTTGTATAGTTTGTACTACCAGCCAGAGTTCCTATTCGGAAGATTATAAAGAAAGAATCGAAACCTGTGAATGTGAACACATCACATTTGATGTTGTGGATGCAGTAATGTTGTGTTTTTCATTTTATTTCATTCTAAAATAGAAACCTAGAATTTGCTGCTTCAGATTCCTGGTATTATGAAAAGTTACTGCTTACTGCAATTAAAGCTCTTTTTCAGGTATCATTACTGAAGCAAACATTCAAATAAAAACAGTTCAATTCAGTTTAATTCTCATTAAATACAGACAGAGATTTAGAGGCAAAAGGATAAGTGAAGGACATACAATGCTGGGAAACTTTTCTATAAGTAATTGGGCAGTGGCAATTTTTGTCTTTTTGGCTCTAGACTCCAGCATAGTGGGTTTGAAATGAAACAATGACTATGTGGTTAAAGCGGAGAATGTCAGCTTTAATTTGAGGGTATGTACATTCATAGTGGGTGAGCTTTGTAGGAATTATAGCCCTTACCAAAAGTAACTAAAGGTCAAGTTAATTGTAGAGGCAGCATTTTCATTTTGAGTTTGTTGCTGGTCTTTCTCAATTTAAGCAACTGTAAACCATATATTGTAAGCAGGATAATTGTAAAAACATTCAGGATACTAGACAAAATATTTCTTTTCAGCAAAAGAAGTATACACATTCAGTGTATCCTTGCATCATGTAAGATGTCGATTTATCCAAGTCTCAGCTCAAAAATCATGGATTATATCTTTTCATTGTATCTTCTACATCCACTTCATACTCTTTATTCTCTCTCTCTTATTTTTATTGTGTTATTTTCAGCCACAGTACATCATTCATTCATTCATTCATTTTCTACCGCTTATCCGAACTACCTCGGGTCACGGGGAGCCTGTGCCTATCTCAGGCGTCATCGGGCATCAAGGCAGGATACACCCTGGACGGAGTGCCAACCCATCACAGGGCACACACACACACACTCTCATTCACTCACGCAATCACACACTACAGACAATTTTCCAGAGATGCCAATCAACCAACCATGCATGTCTTGGCCAGGGGAGGAAACCGGAGTACCCGAAGGAAACCACAGTACATCAGTTTGGCAGTAACACTACTGTTTTTTATTTACACACTATCTATTATCTGCCAATTTATTAGATATAGCAAAGTTACTACCTTATAGATGGATCCCCAAATGGATACAAACATTTTCCTAAATGACAACAAATCAAATTTTACAAGAAAATCCATAAAGAAATCCCTATTTCATAAACCAAATCCTTAACCAACAGAGAAACTCTGGTTTGATTCTAAACTCTGATCAAGTCAAGTCATTTCAACCATATAGAGCTGACGCAGTACATAGTGAAATGAGACAATGTTTCTCCAGGACCATGGTGCTACATAGAACAAAGACAGAGATACATGGAACAACACAGACATTAGTAAGCTTATCTTAGCCAAATAAAGTGCATCTGTGCAACCTAGTGCAAACAGTGCAAGACAAAATGACAGTGAAAGACCAGGGAACATACTGTGTATTCTACAGAACATGCAAAAATCCTGGAATGAACATTTAATATAACAGCAGCAGCTATATGAGGTATTGTGATTTGTGCAAAACAGCAATTGACTGATTATGTAAGACAGCATGTTCAAAGATAGCACTGTGATAGCACTAAGATACTGTATTGATTCTTTGAAACTTTGATTCTTTCCTCCAAACTTTCAAAACATGGATGTTTTACTGAAAGAAAAAAGAACTCAAGAAAAAAAACCCTCAACACAAAAACAGATCACTGAGTCCTATAACTCAAAAACTCAAAATAGCTATAAATAATCACTTAAAGGGGGCACACAGGCTTAGTGGTTAACACATCTACCTTACATCTGCTGTGCTGGGGGTTTAATTCACTCCTCCACCCTGTGAGCATGGTGTATGTATGTTCTCATTGTCCATCAGGGGTTTTCTCTGGATACTCCGGTTTCCACCATGAAGCAGAGACATGTGTTATAGACTGAGTGGCATCTCTAAATTGTCTGTAGTGTGTAAGTGGGTAGGGGGCACGGTGGCTTAGTGGTTAGCACGTTTGCCTCACACCTCCAGGGTTGTGGGTTCAATTCCTGCCTCCACCTTGTGTGTGTGGAGTTTGCATGTTCTCCCCGTGCCTCGGGGGTTTCCTCCGGGTGCTCTGGTTTCCTCCCCGGTCCAAAGACATGCATGGTAGGTTGATTGTAATCTCTGGAATATTGTCCATAATGTGTGATTGCGTGAGTGAATGAGAGAGTGTGTGCCCTGCGATGGGTTGGCACTCCGTCCAGGGTGTATCCTGCCTTGATGCCCGATGACGCCTGAGATAGGCACAGGCTCCCCGTGACCCGAGGTAGTTCGGATAAGCGGTAGAAAATGAGTGAGTGAGTGAGTGTGAGTTGGTGTGTGATTATTTGATTGTACCGTGTTATGGGTTGGCACCCTGTCTGAGGTGCACCCTAGTGAGCCTAACCCTGGTATGTAACCTAGTGAGCCAGCATTAATGTATCCAATGTTAGAGATTTAAGCACTTATGTACGTCGCTCTGGATAAGGGCGTCTGCCAAATGCTGTAAATGTAAATGTACCCTGTGATAGGCTCCAGGCTCCCAATGACTGTGTGTAGGTTAAGCAGTCTGGAAAATAGATGGATGCATGGATAGATGGATAGATAGAGGGATGAATGAAATCAATTAATTTATATAATACCACAGATTCATCAGCCACAAAAAACGAACAGTAATTCTTTTCTTAGAACCTGGCAATTTGACCCATGAGTGTGCTGTGGACAACATTTACTTTCATCTCCCTCTTCCTCCTCACTGATGTGAGTGACTCACCAAACCATCTCCTATTAAATGATGCAAGGATTCGTCAACATATTTTCCATCCAAAGTTCAACATCAGTTAATTTACCACACAACCCCAGGCTCTGTTCTGCATTGTCCATCAATACAGTATTCTCATTGTATTAAAAAAATAGAGTATGTTTTTTTTTTTCAAAATAGTCGTGTGTTTGTGTCTCCCTAAACCTCAGCAAAGAAGGTGGGATGCATATGTATCTTTACGTGCATGTGATCATATACGTGGGATTGAAGGAGTAGTAAGATGGATATGTTTGGAGCGCCGAGCATCAAGAGAGAACAAAAAAAACAGTTGCTATTGAAAGGCAACCTCTCAAGAAACCACATTGCATAGGCAAGTATTTTCCTTATCACGTGTTTTGTGTAAATGAATACAAATTGTCAAAATGAAGAGCATTCACTCACCAAAAAGTAAGAAAACAGTCACATGTGGTAGAGATAATGATGAATGAATTTAAGACGCAAGTCATACAATGCTGGCTATACTTCATTATATTCATATATTCGTTTTGGCTAGCAAACAGCACGCGCAACTGCAGTTAAGTTTGAAGCATGACATTAATAATTTAGCTTTCTGGTTGAATTTGACATTTTAAAGTTTATATGATACACATTGTGAAAGAAAAACTAAAATCTTAGCAACTATGCTATTTTAAGCCTGTGCAATGCACTACAATTGAGTTACAGAAATGAGTTCCCGCAGGCCATTCAGGCCCTTACTCAGGAAAACACATAGAGCCTGGACTTTTTCTGGACTGCTATATCACCCACTACAAGAGCTGGACTTTTTCTCAATTGCACAGTAGAACAATTTGCACTACAAGCACATATTTGCACCAATTTATATAACATTTTTTATTCATATTTATATCACATCACTTTACCATACTGTACCATAATATGGTACAGTATGGTAATTGTACCATATTGTACAATAAAATATTTTATTTTATTGGATCTTATTTGTGTGTGTCTTATTTTTATTCTTTTACCTTAATGTTAATTGGCTTTTTTATATATCAAGAACAGTTGTAAAAATAATTTCACTACATGTATTACTATGTATTTGAAAATTTATGAAATATTTGTACAGACTTTTTCTTTTGTAAATGTTTTTTCTTAGTGGCTCGTTTTGGAGCCATACAGGTCTGCAGTATAGATTAAGGCAGAAAGATAACTCTCTAGAATAGCCTTGTTTAAACATGTAATCAAATATAAACGTTACTGCTGTTATAAACTGTCAAGAGAAAGAGAGAGAGAGAGAGAGACAGGGAGGGAGAGAGAGAGAGAGAGAGAGAGAGAGAGAGAGAGAGCGAGAGAGAGAGAAACATTGTCAAATACTGGGTGTGAAAGTCATACTCATACATGTAGAAAAACCTAACATACACATATACAGGCAGAGCATGATGCATTAGAAATATCTTGAGCAAACAGTCTGCTATAAACCTATTTGAATATACGATTTCCTTGGCAATTGAATATATAGCTCAGGCAACATTCAATCTCTGAGTGTCAACAGTGGACTTCCTGCTCAAATTTACTGATGGGGAGTGAGGGAGAGGGAGAGGGACAGAGAATAATTGGACTCAAATGGGATTATAAATGTTTGCATACAGAGAGAGAGAGAGAGAGAGAGAGAGAGAGAGAGAGAGAGAGAGAGAGATTTTTTCTTTTGTATTTTTTTAGTTTTAAAAAATTAAAAAATTAAAAAATTAAATCAGAATAATAAACTGGAACAAATATTGCTCCAGCATGAGAAAATTAGTATGTGTACAATTGTATTATTATTATTGTACAATTGTATTATTATTGTAGAATTGTATTATTTCATTTATTAATTATACAATAATTTGTTATCATATTTGAACAGTGTAAACATACCAACACTCATCATAGCAAACTGTTTCAAATAACCACAACATCAGTCCAAAAGTGTTTGACATGTAAACATATGACTGGACGATCGATGACCATGTGACTGTTTGAATGGGTTACAGATTTATATTTTATAACTCTCTATAAACTATAACTCTTAAGTTATAGAGAGACGAGTGACCAAAACTCCACAGGCCAACTTCACACAAACCCAAAGCTTACAGGCTTTCACTTGAATTTGCATTGGTGGGAGAGGACAGCAAATGCAACATTTCTTCAGTCTGTGCTTGGTGTAATCATTTGATTCAGCTCAGGAAGCGTTTAACATGTAGGACTGATAAATCTGCGTAGGAGAATATTAAAAAAACATTTCCCATGCTCGTTACCTGTAATCAAGCTAAATCATTTAATAAACTCTGCCGAGTCCAAGAAAAGCAGCACAAATCATTTGGGTGTGTGCTGGATAGAGTTTGACTCCACAGAGGTGATTCATTAAAATGCTTTCAAATTCATTTTAAGACTTTTCTTTGTTTCATTCTACATATGTAATTGTTGTTACATATATTTTTTAGCAACAGTGTTTCATAAGTACAGCTTTATACACAGTAAAACAGGCAAAATAAATTAAATAGTGTCCCATATTATGTAAATAAAGCATCTTGAACATGAGTACAAGATGAATGAACCCGTTTGCTCCACCTAATTTGTATAAATTCCAGCAAAAGTCTAGTAACAACAACATCTATCTATCAACAAGGAACCTCATGAGCACTAGCTTGTGAGCTCAACTTCCCGCAGTAGGAAAATATAGACAAATGATCTGAAGCTGGTTTGGAGCTGGGCTGAGAGACTGCACATTTTATTTGGGTTTCTGTTTCCGCTCTACTGTGCAGTGTATTAATACAGTAGTCTGACATTGTAGTAATCCTATAAATACATGGATTATCTTAGAAATTATATTTAAATGTAATTTTTAAGTTTTAGGTGTATGCATTAAAATATTCTAAGTATGTAATTAATTATCTGAACTGCACAATTAATCTTATCCAGAAATTATTGGTTTATAAATGCAGGTGAAACTTAGCTATTTAGTTACTAGCTATCATAGAGATCTAGCCATTGGTTCTGTTTATATAGATGTATAATCCAGAGAGAGAAAAAAAAAAAGAAAAAAGGAAACATTCGTTCATTTAGGGTTTGTTCCTGTCACAAAACTCTGATGTGAACACATTCCACTCATGAAATAATAAAAGAAATTAACCGAAATCAAAATAAAACTTTTGTCCAAAATCCCATTAATCTCGTTTTAATTAGCATCACATACCGATGCAGCTTGAACACTATTGGGGAAAAAAAGTTTTTTGTTTTTTTTCCAGATTGCAGAAAATCTTTCTGCAAATCGGATATGGCAAAAATCAGATTTGAGCTGTTTGTCTGAACATCGCCTTAGCAGATGAAGAAAACCATTCACTAAAACAACCATGTATACTCATTAGCATGAAGATAATTACTGCTCCAGAGGAGAGGCGATTACATACTCTGTAGTGCCCTGAACGCTGCTATTCATTCGAGCTCCATGTAGGGAGGATACGTTTTTTTTTTTACAGGCACCAGCCACTAAAGTGAAAGCAGGTTAAAGGGCACAGGATTACAGGGTAGTACAAATGCCCTTAATGTTAGGCTTTGAGAGCAGTTTGCAAAATGTTGACATTTACTTGAACTTTTGAACCACTTTGCGAAGCCCAGCTCTTTTTTGTACACTGTCATGAAAATGCACACCCACCCACACACACACACACACACACAGAACTGCTCCCATGCAGATCTGTTCTCCTTGTGTGAGGGCTTCACACAGGTATACTATAAAACAGTGTTTATCCATAGAACAGTGAGAGGCCATCAGGAGGGAGGCAGTCCAAATGGAGCCAGACACTCTAAACAGTGGGAGCAATGGTCCAATCACAGGCTGTAATTTTAGCACATTTATCTCATTTCCTGCCTGCTTTGTCTTACCCCAGAATAATGGGGCAAAAAATGAGAAAGGACTACAGATAATGGGGGATTCTGACCCTGCACTGAAAAAGCTGATGATTTGTGGTGACATGGGGGAAAACTCGGGCAGCTTGTGGTTCATTAAAAACAAGACTGGAGATGGTATGCCACATGCTAGTGCTGGATGCACTGCGATTTCACTTTAAAGAACATTTATTTAGGCTAGGAATGGAATCATATCATGGGAAAACAAATCCAATGACTCTTGAACAAGTGATGAATGGAGTGCATTTGATGAGAAACCATAAAGAATCAAAGTAATGTGAGCGAGATGTTGAGGAGCTCAAAAATGAACTGATTCTTCTAGTTACACATATATTAAAGACATAATTTTCTTAGGATTATCTCTGAACAGTGAAACATATTTTATATCTGGAGTATAAAATATTCAGGTTAAAGACTTCTGTTTCTGAGAAATAAATAAATAATAAAAAAAAAACAGATGAGAATAGAGCAGTATTCCGTTGTGGGCTTATTATAATATCATCTTCAGTGTCTTGGAAACAAAAGAAACAACCACCATATTCAAAACATCTGTGGACAGGAAATACAGAATGGCATTTTGTTTCGACTCCTTCCAGACATTCAGTAGGCATTAGAAAAGAGAGCTTGTGATAAATATTATTTAGACATAATTTATTAGCATTGTGTAAAAGACTTTCAAGCTTGCATGTTATTATTTAAGATTGGCATTTTATTGCCCCAGTTAAACCACACTAGATAAAACTGTTTGAAGAGTAGTCATTTGCTTAAGGCTAAGGTTTGTGGATTGAGTCTTTTGAACCAAAAAAAAGCCAGTTTTGCAGAAATGTGTGTGTATTGTGTGTGTGTGGTTGTGTAAGTGTGTTGTATGAACCCATCACTTCATAAATAACCCATAAGCATTGTGCCTTTTTTTCAGACTCAAGCATTTCCTTCCACAGCACTATTTCGGTGAGCTAAGCTTGGAATTAGTTTTAGAAGAGTTCAGAAAGCATGCAATTACTGAGCGTTTGTTTGCCGGGTCTGAAATTAAAGTAACTCAACCTCACATTTATCCTGCCATACTGTCCTACACGCAGTCTGTGTCACTGTACTCAGTGGAGACACTGAGGCTGTGTGTGTTTATGTGTGTGTGTGTGTGAGAGAGCGAGGGAGAGACATGACACATGAGATGACGTGACAGTTATATGACGCATGCATACGTCTGTGTAAAAACTTTATTGAGCTATGAAGTCAGTTTTTATAGTATAAGTCAGACAAAATGTATATAACTCAATTTTATGTCAACAAAAACTGTCACTTGACTCAGGTCTCAATATCTAAATAGATAAAAATCAGTTCTTATGGCAGCTGAGACTGGTAGAATAAACTTTTCTAAGCTTTTTGTAAGCCTTTATAAATGTTTACGTAGCATTATGCCAATTGACAATAACGTCTTAAACGTTTGTTATATTAGTAGCATTATAAACACTACCTGAGTGTCCATATACATTTCTAAATGAACTTCTGTCATAGTAGCTAACTGACTAGTTATTAGATTATTTCTGGCCTTCTTTCTCAAAGAATTACCTTTTTTGACACTATGTTGATTTCATTTTTTTATTGTATCACAATACCTTTTTATTATTTTGCATATTATAGTCAAGTTTTGAATTTCATTGAAATAAGCAAACTCACTAAACTCTGGTTAACACAAGGAAAATGCCAGAATACACTTTTAGCAATCCTATTTGATTTTTAATAATACTTTTATAATACCAGGGCTACACTTGCTGCTCCCATGGCAGCGTAACAGATTAAAAAAATCTGTCATTCCTCCAACTGAATATGGCTGGACATCACTTAGGCTTAACTTTTTCCTGACGTTGCTTTTTTCTTGTGGCCAATATGATCTGGACAAAAATTTTTGACTTCCCCCTGGGGAAAAGAAGGAGGAATTGAGAAATGACTTGGGATGAACAGACAAAGTCGTGTCAAGGTAGAGGACAGGATATGAGCTAGCTGGACACAATACATGCCCTGACTTCATTTAGGGCTCCCTCAGATAACACCAGGACTTGAACCTGTGCCAGAACTCTGGACATAGAGGACGACAGAGGGAAAAAGATGACTAAAGCTGTCATGTGCTGAATGTAACCCATATGTTATATGTAACAACTGTTCCACATTCTCAGTTACTGTAAACAGTGTGCAAGATGTGCAGCATCGTTAAATGGTTCTCATGGATCTCATTAGTACAGAGAGTTGTAATGTTTTGAATTAGCCTGCAAAAGCACGTTTGGATAGAGGCAATGTCATGGGTTAGGTCTAAACCTGTCTGTTTTTTTTTTTTTTTTTTTGCTATTTAGTCCTATGTCTTCACCTTTCAATATCCAGCTATAATCTTTTTATCTTCACATTTTATGATGGTATGTGGGATTTATTTGGGAGAAATCTCCATGCAGGCTGATACAGATAGGAAGTGATTTACCTGAGAGATCTTAATTGTCTGTCTGAAACACTGGTATCTGAAACTTGTCAGGTTAAACTTCCATTTATTTTTTTTCTGACTGGATGATTTATAAAATGGAAATAACTTATTTAACAATGGAAAAAGTTTATTTCTGCATGTGGTAATTTCAAGACTTAAGCATACAAACAAACAAACTAGAGATGTTTCATTTTAGTCAGTGTTTAAAGAATTCGAACTGATTTAATACAACAGTGTATTAAGATTAGGAAATATATTGTAATCTTCAAAGTTCTAACTGCTAGATGATTAAAATGTTAATGCAGGAACATGTTCAAGTTGGAATAATAATCTCAAACTTTTCCACCTGTTTGGATTAAGTTTTTTTTTGAAGAATTAAATATTACTTATGGAATTTTTAGACCAAAGGATGTCTATATAACTTGTAACTGTACTTCAACTGCAGTATAAATAAGCATATATACAGTAAAAGGTCATAACAGTGCGACTCTGTTAATATCGCACTATTATTGCTACACTTGATGCCTTTATAGAGCTCTTTCTCTCTCACTCTCTTTTACTCTGCTGAGCATTATAGTTAATCGCATTATTGTCCTCCTCTGTGAAAGGCTCCAGTAGTTGGGCAGATAAAAGGGCCGTTTGAGGCCCCTGGGGTCCTGACAGGCTGGGATCAAAGGAGTGGCTGCTTAACCTGAGCAACATTGCTTTGATACCAGACACAGAGACACAGAAAGAAAGATAGAAAGAAAGAGAAAGACAAACCTAGGGAGAGTTATAGGGATGACAATATTTCATCCAATGTTTCAGCAGGCATCTTGGTTTACCTGCAGCCTCTTTCTTTCTGTTCTCCACTGGGGGAAAACCTCACATCACCTTATTCATCCTTTACCTCTCAGATGCCAAACGTTTTCATAGATGTCTGAGTTATGTCTCAGATACTCAAGTAGCACCGGTTTACATATAAACAGGATTTATGAGGCGTGAACTCTTATCCTGCTTTAATAAGATGTCTATGCTGACACAGATCAGCCGGTATTGATAAACCTTTTCCGAATGGGATTGATTAGCAGAGGCCAGATGGACAGAGGGGATGTGAGAATGTAATCCCTTTAAGCATAAACAAAATACACATGCTGCCTGCTACTCATTAATCATGTACCTGGAAAGAAGATTGTAATGCCACCATCAGGCTAGACAAAGTAAATGCAGATGATACCACATGGAGTTTGAGGCAGCTCGTCTCCTTCCTACATTAATTGCTGAGCTGTTGCACTGATATGCATCTTTGTTGTGGCAGGTAAAAGAACATGCAGTGCTTTTACTCTCTTTTATTTTCTCATTGTTCAAGAAGCACAGAAAATTTGCAGAGGTTTTTAATGTATTATTTATAATTGAATTTCCTTTACCATAATGGACAGCTTGTAACTCTTATTGTGCTTTCATATTACTAAGAACTAGCATAAATATATAAATATATAAACATTTATAAATACTTTTCCAAATTGAATAATAATCTTGATATCAAAATGACATAACACATTCAAGTGAGTGATTCTTATGACATATTTCTAAATGTTATACAGTATATGTGATCTGACCCATCAATCATGTTTATAACATGTTTATAACAGGTTTATAAGTAAATCTATTGCTGGGTCAGAAATAATAATAATTATACTCATATATACATGCTTCAACACCAAATACAGACCATTCCAGAGGGCCATTGAGCAAGACCATTAATCCTTCAATTCCTCAGTTGTAGCCAAAGCTCTTTTCCATAAATAAAATCCGCAAATAAAAACATACGCCAAATGACATTAAATCGGCACCAAATAAATGAATAGATCATTATATAAATATTTAATTCCAACATTTCATGTATCACATTTACATTTGTACTCATTTGGCCGATGCCTTTATCCAAAGCTGTTGACTACAGCTGAATAATTAAGAGTCTTGATTTAGGGCTCATCAATGGCAGCTTGGAGATGCTTTTTTTTTTTTTTTTTTTTTTTTTGTAAACAATGGCAAGCAAATTTGTTTGTTGGTCCAAATATCCAGAACGTATAACACATTTATTCAGCATGACAGCTCTGTCCTTTGGCTTGGTCACATTTACAAAAAATATTGCTCACAAACAATACACAGAATGTTAGATTAAATTCTGTAGTTGGTTCGTGCTAGAGTTCAATTGCAACTGGAATGAGACCAATTCACTGAGATGGTCTTGGATCAGAAGACACTGTTTACCAAACTGGCTCATGCTTACAGTACCATCATGTCTCTCTGCCATATGTCTGACATATCACTTATCATACATATAATCCTCTTTGGCTGTTTTCATAATCTAAACTGTAGATTTAGGTCATACATCTTCATTTACCTTTACCATATATGAGATTTATATTCTTCAGTCTGAACTTCTAAGCCTTTTGTATCTTTTTATACCCCATTTCATTTCTTCTCTAAGCAATGGTTTGTAAAAAGAGTGTGCATGGTGAGTATTGCAATTGAGTGGTGAGGTATTGTTTCACTTTTTGAGAAGAAGCTTTACTTGGTGTGGACGGAAGCACAAAGACATATTCATAAGCATACACACACTGAGGACTTACTCAGAATTATTTTCAGAGGCCCAAGGGCAAACAGTCACTCAAGCACAACACAAAATTACCAAAGGTTTATTACAAACCACACACAAAGATGTTTAAACAAAAATACAGACTCACTCTCATGCACTCTTTAAAAAACCTTTTAGGCCATGTTATTAGCAAACTCTTCATGGACATCTACAGGACACACCCTGTACAGACATGTCCACAGAGGGCATGTAGACTTTTATCAGAAAGTAAATACATCCAAACTATCCTCAAGCATTTGCTCATGCGGCAGTTAAACAATGACGGTTATTGCTCTGTAATTTACTTTTATTGGGCTTTTAGATGCATTAGTATTGAGAAACGTAAAATGTTTATTCTTCACATTCATCTGCTGTCCAAACAGTTCTGAAATTCAAGGGTTGTTTAATGTAATCTTTCTGTTGCTTGGGAAATACATGATAAGAAAGTTTTGATTTAAAGGATTTGGTTTTATGTGTAGAAAGAAAAAAAGAACCAAAGATTGACAGTAAATTATAATATACTATAATATCAGACACAACATATGTAATTTATAGTAAGTATAGGTTCCAAAATATTCCAACAGTTTAATTGAATTCTAAAGGTTTTAGCCATGATATGAACTTTTTTATTAGATAATATATTAGTATCATTGTACAGTATAAACGTGTCTCTTCATGGCACGATGAACATACATGACAAGCCATAGAATATTACACTCTATTACATCATATATATTAAAGTAAATTGTTCTGTATTGTTCTTGTCCAAAACATATTTGCTTTACTGAGAATCGGCATGAGTAAAGTCGATACAGAGCACATACTGCACTTCTCTCCGCTCTCAGCATGGCTCATGAGATGCATGTGGGCATGTCTATTTGTTCCTTGTGTATGTTGAGGACCAGAAGAACAAATCAGCATGTGGGTATGTTTTGTCTCTTTTTATTCTTTTGAGACCTGTGGAGAGTGTGACCTCTAACCTTTCTTTTCTGTTCTCACTCTTGTGGCTAAAAAAAATGAGTTCAATCATTCTCTGTTCATCCGGTTGCATGATCTTGACTGAGCTGTAGTGACAATTCTGGTATAGACGAGAAGCCCTTGTATAAAATAAATTATCTGGATTTATTATGGATAGATAATTATAGTTATTGTTAACAATGATATTAACGGAATTTTTTTTTTTTTTTTAGAAGTTTTAAGAATGACATATTCCTTGTGTACAAAATATAAGGTGTGATGCAACTACAATTGCTTGGAAGTTAATAATTAAGAAATTCACTCACTAGTTATCATGCTTTGAGGGTGATTGTACGGTGGCCGAGAAGTGCAAAACAAATGAACAAATCCGAAAACACATTAACAAATCCCAAAACAAATTAACAAATCCCAAAACACATTAACAAATCCGAAAACACATTAACAAATCCGAAAACAAATTAACAAATCCGAAAACAAATTAACAAATCCGAAAACACATTAACAAATCCCAAAACACATTAACAAAATCGAAAACACATTAACAAATCCCAAAACACATTAACAAATCCCAAAACACATTAACAAATCCCAAAACATTAACAAATTCTCGGCCACCGTATGATTGAGTCATTTTCTTCTTTCATATAGTGACATTGCAGCAGGTTATGGGGTTAGCACTCTCCTCCTAACATGCTGAGACGTGTGGCAGAGCTAGATGGCTTAAAATGATGTTGTGGCAGAGAAAGTGTGTGCAGGTTTCATTTAATTTCATTTGCTTAGATTGCTTGAAAATGCAAAACCTGTACACACAAATAGAATAAAATGAGATTAAAAGCTGTAAATCAAATCAATTTTATTTGTGTAGCGCTTTTAACAATGGACATCGTTTCAAAGCAGCTTTACAGAACATAAAATTTTATGTTTTTTATTTTTTGCATTTATCTCTATTTATACCTAATGTGCAAGCCTGAGGTGACTGTGGCAAGGAAAAACTCCTTTACATGGTATGAGGAAGAACCCTTGGGAGGAACCAGACTCAAAAGGGAACCCATCCTCATCTAGATGACACTGGTGAGTGTGAATATAAATTATTATAAACCCTGGAGAGTCTGATTATAGATAATGTTCTTTCTATAATCATATACAGTCAACTGGAGTTGTTTAACCAGGACTGGAAAATGACTATATTCTGTAAGTCAAAATGTTAAAATGAATTAAAATTCAATGAAATACATCTAGATTTGCTAGATTCCCACTCCATTTACAAGACCTTTGCCATGACCCTTCACTTGAGCAACTCCTAACCCAAACAAGTCCTGGATAGGGTTTCATGTTTATTAGACCAGGGAAGGGAGAGAGCACGAGAGTACGTGAGTGAGAGAGAGAGAGAGAGAGAGAGAGAGAGAGAGAGAGAGAGAGAGAGAGAATACAGGGAGAGGGAGGGAGAGACAACACAGATCAAAAGTACTGTCCTAAATGTCCACTGTCACGACTGTGCTGTTTGAAGCTGTATGACTCGCTCGCTCAAGCTGCAGTACTCACTCACACACTCACTTCAAAGAGGGGGAAAGTCGTCTGCCTTCTACGTCCTGCCAACATGCAGACCACCAGGGGAAGTGAGAGAGCGAGAGAAGAGAGAGGAAGAGAGAGATGGCAGCAGAGATTTGACTGTTGGGGGCTTTTGAAAGGAAGAATGAATGGATCTTGTTCAGCGGCCTCTGATAAAGAGTGTAAGGGGCCCCAGAGGGGGCAGCTGTGTTATAGGAAGGAGGAAGTCCGTTTTAGTAAATAGCCAAGTTGTGTTTGCGTGTACTGTTTTTTTTATTAATGTATGTAGTTTTAATGTGAAAAATGAGAACTGGCAAAAACTACCGCATTAGTTCAGTCTATATTGGAGATGCATTTATAAAGATCCCAGCACATAAAAAATACAAAAAAATGCTTAGACATATAATATAGATTACAGTCACAGTTTCACAGTCAAACTATATATATTTTTATGTAAATCTATCTAATAAAAAAAAACTGTAGTGGATGCGTACACCTAAAGTATAGAAAATAACAATGAAAAATGAATCTATCTATCTATCTATCTATCTATCTATCTATCTATCTATCTATCTATCTATCTATCTATCAAAATGCTATTTGCAAGAGAACATTTTGATCTTGATGAGTTCTTTTTCTGTTTTCTTTTTAACGCTTTTCCCTCAAACCTTTATGTTTGTTTGTGATTACATACTTTTAATTTATATTTCTAAGTTCAAAGTTAACTGACAGCGTTTGTGCCTTCCTCAGTATGTATCATGGTTTTTGGAACAAGGTTGAGTACATTTAACTGGACAGATTAATATAACTTCACAAGGTTCTGTGAAGTACAGCCTTAATATGGCATTTGGCATTTCATTGTGTTGATTTTTTGTTTGTCTATTTGGGAAAATCTATTTGGTTGATGGGTTTACAAACGATAGATTCTCTTAATGGAGGTGGAGAAAATCTTTAATGGTTTCTTCTATGAAGCTTTCTCTTCTTTACAGAATTGTAATAGATTAAGCTTAATGATGGCACAATTATTTGTCTGAATAAAATATTTATTATTATTATTATTATTATTATTATTATTATTATTATTATTATTATTATTATTATTATTATTATGAAAGTTCTGGGGGTAATCAGGGTGTGTATAACTGAACATGATATATGGGGGGGAGGGGGGGGGGGTTGAAGGAGGGATTGTGGGGGAAGTCGGATATTTCCCATGAACATTTTTACATATTTTTAATTATATTATATATGTTTATAAATATGTAAATTATATTATATATCTCATATTCACCATTCCTGGCACCTTCTGTTGTATTCTGAATTTAGTTATCTCCTACTTCCCCCCTTCTCTCTCTCTCTCTCTCTCTCTCTCTCTTGCTCTTTCATTCTCTGCATGGTGGGATTTAATCTACTCTCACCCCTGGTGTCTTCAGAGAGATTATATCTAATAAGTCAGTTTCCTGCTGTTAGTAAGTCAGTCTGCACCAAATCTCTCCTTTTTCCTCTTCTTTTTTCTCAGTCTATGAGGACAGACGACAGTGGTAGAACTAAAGGAAACTATTAAACTTCATTATTTCTCTGAAAGTCACAAGACTTCTTTTTTAAACACTGTTATTTGATAGTAGGCATAATAATAAAGTGATGTTGAACATGTTTGTTTTGCAAATAATTTTGGCTGCATTTTTTTCTTTGATCTTAGACATTTACCATTCTAAACCTTCTCTGTCATACGTTCTCTGTTTTGTGCTCCTCTGAGGTGTATGACTCGCTCTGTCAAGCTGTAGCACTGAAAGAAAAAGAGAGAGAGACAGATTAAAGAGAGACAGAGAGAGAGAGAGAGAGGGGGGGGGGGAGAGATTGAGAGAGAGCAGAAGTGGAAAAAAGAAGGAAAAATAGTCTTCTGTACAAGGAGTGGCATCTCAAACCACATTCTGTTCAGTAAACGAGTCTCCAGGAGTCTTCTCATCCTGTTTCCATCCCTCTGCTCCTAACACCCATTACCGCTCACAACCCCTGACCCTCCCACCTCACTTCAGTCCTCGGCTCTATCCTGTTGTCCTGGCAACACAGACTGTAGGGAACTCTGGTTAAGAAGTGGTCCCTCGTTGGCGGACATTACTTGGGTTGGGCCTGGACTTTTAGATTCTTCTGAGCTACAAAAATGGCCGAAAACACACTCACATATAACACATTTACCTTCACTGGCACACAGAATGACATAACTTCAACAAAATTCCCTTTAATGGTATCATATGTTGCTTCAGGCTTGGAAAAAGAGAGAAATAACTGAAGCGTAGAAGTATTCATAACAGAACATCTTTGAAAAGAAGAACAAACAATGTTCTTATATGTTCTTATGCACTGGTAAACAGAAGTTGAAAAGTTTCTTCACCAACTTCATTAATTCCAGAGCTAGATTTTAGTATGCATAGAAGAAAGTTTATGTCAAATCAAATCAAATCAAATCAAATTTTATTTGTCACATACACATACATACAGAGTACGACATGCAGTGAAATGCTTTTTACATCTGTCCAGTATTCAGGCATAAAAAGTAATGGAATTAAGTATAAAAATAAAACCAAAAGGAGGTAGATAAAAAAGTAAAAACTACGTATGTAAAATATAAGATATAATATAAGATAAAATATATATGGTTTTAATGATTATCCTTATCCTTTGTCCATGTGCAGTATGGTGTGTATAAAGTGGCACTGTGCTGTGCAAGTCCAGAGTTAAAGTGTCATAGTGCAAAAAAAAAGGTTATGCAGAAAAAAGTGAAGATGGAGGGAGAGGTCCAGTACTAGATCCTGGGTGTTTCCTGGTTTAAACTCCGAATGGCCTGCGGGAAGAAGCTCCTCATTCTCTCTGTGTTTGCTTTCCCTGAACGCAACAAAGAAAAGAGTCCATTGTTGGGATGGCTTAGGTCCTTTACAATCTTCTTGGCCCTGGTCCGGCACCGCGTGCTGTACTGTAGATGTCCTGCAGGTCAGGGAGCTCGGTGTGGATGGTACGAGAGGTGTTTCCCAATTTTTAATCTTATAATTCAACTTAGTTGAAAAAAAACAAAACAAAAGTATGAGCTCTAATTTTAATCCTTTCTGACAAAATGGGAGTTCTATTACTAGTGTGTTGTGTAAAATTTTCTGTGCCTTGATCTCAGCTAATAAATACAGAAATTTATTAACTACATAACTCAAATCAAATACTTCAATATTTACTGTGTGAAAATAAGGTTAGTCTAACTAAAGCATGTTTTGATAAATTATGAGTTATAATTGTAAAAAAAAAAAAAGGCTTTTAAGTTCTTTCGCCTCTCCTCTATACATTTATGTTGCATTTTGAAAATTCAACCTATACACGCATATGCATCCTGTACAGAGGGACATTTTCTAGTTGCTGCTGTTTGTAGTTCTTCACAGGTTGAAGTTAGCATTTGTGTAAATGCCTCTGTGTTCTGACCCTAATGACAGCTTCTGAATAATGTTAAACATTTTGGAGGCTTCCGGCTTTCCGTCTCTTGATCAAAAGTCACATTAATATGCCATGTTATTTTTTAGAGTTTGACCTTCCTGCCTGATTTTATCACCTGACTCCTGTGAAGGACCTTTGTGTCTCGGCTTGCCCTCCTGCAAGCTTCAGGTGGTATGATAAACAGTACCGTCCACTTCTTGTCGGATGCCAGGCCCAGGATGTGCGGAACAAAGTCGACAGAAAGGAAGAAGGAAATAAAAGGATGCTAAGTGAATATGTGGAAGTGTGTAGGCCATTTTTTGGCTTGGATATAAGTGTGTATCTGTGTGGCATCTGTGAGTTTCACACACTAAATCACACTAATAAATGGTGTCTGTGTTTATGTCTCTCCAATATCCACCCACACACAAAAAACACACAGCCAGGGGCAGTGAATTGCCACACACTGCATCCCTAAAGGTTTGTGTCTAGGAGAAAGAGAGGTTGCGTGTATGCATTTATGTGTGTGCGTTTCTGTGTGTGTGTTTAGTCAGTGAATAAAGAAGAAGACAGGCGCCACTGTTTATTGTGTGCATGTTTGAGGAGTGTCGCTAAAGTCTGAAAAGAGAATAAATGCCTTAGTGACACACTGAATGCAGTGTATTCTGCCCACATAAAGCCTCTCTCTCAGCCGGGTATTCAAAAACCCTGCATTATGTATATGTGTGTCCACTTCTATCAAAATCAGTTTGTAGATGGACATACAGCCTGTGTGTGTGTGTGTGTGTGTGTGTGTGTGTGTGTGTGTGTGTGTGTGTGTGTGTGTGTGTGTATTTTTGCTTTCAAGTGAACTTTTCTCAAAGTCAAAAATAAGAGTGTCAATCAAAACCAAGACCATACACACATTTATCCTTACACCGTCAATTAGTGACACACTGAACAGCTACATGTCTAAAATAACTTGAAAAAACTTAGAAATGATGTCATGATACATACAGCATGCATTGCTAAATGTTAGAAAAACGTCTAACAATATATAGTGACATCAATTACAACTGGTAACACTGATTCTATAAAGGATGTGCATATCATTTACATTGTTTATTACACATTTGGAATTGTATAAACACATTATTCACCCCATTTATTTATGAATGAACAAAATGTCATGGGATTAAACTGTAGCTGCACAGGGCATCGGGTTTTTCTCCTTACTTAACATAATGTATTAGAGGTAATATTCACAGCACATTATAATTTTTCTCATAAGCCAGAGCTCTGTATATCCACTGAACCCTTTCCTCCCTGTCAGCACACTGTTTTAATTATTACTGTAATTTTCCTTCCATTTTTCTGAGGTTTGCTCCACTTCACTTGCTTTCCCACACAGGGTAGCGGCCAGTACAACATCCGCTGTAACAGCAAGCTTCCATAGCTCATTTTCCAAAACGTCTTTCCTCTTTTTTGCACCTGTGTGCATTTAATCACATGTAGAACATGTAGAAGCCTAGTAGTTAAGGTGTTCTGAAGGTTTGAATCACACATCCACCAAGCTGACACTCCTGGACCCCTAAGCAAGGCCTTTAACCCCTTAACTGCTCAGTTGTATAAAATGTAAGTTTTAGGATAAAGGATAAGGATAAAGGCTTCTGTCAAATGCTGCAAATGTAACCAGACTTAACTAGGATTTAGTTTAGCTTAATTTATATGGAATTATCCTTTTAAAAATCATCCAGGAACAACATAACTGAAAGAATGGTGTTCTTCTTGTGAGCAATAAACTCACAAGACAAAACTCACAAATGTTGATCTGTTTATGTTTAGTCCAGCACACGAATAGGAATTTAACATTATAGTCCTTTACATTTACAAAGCTTAGGAGAGATTTTTAGTAGCTACAAGGAAAAACAAATACAGCCTGCTTGAGCTTATATTATAAAGCAAACCTGTTTAAAGATTGAAATTTAATCTTATAATTCAAACGTTGAGTTATAATGCAAAGAACATAATTAAATTTTACAGTTAATTCATTAACACATTATTTGTTGTACAGGAACATCATAAATGATTCATAAGCACTTTAATCAGCATAAGAATCTTTGTGAAAACATACTGGATGATTTGTGGTAAGATTTTATCAAAACCTGTGTGATAAGACATTTTATCAAGTATATTTCTTTTCTTTACATGAACGAGCCCTTAGAAAAAACCTTCAGTTAACTTTATATTTTTATTTGTTGTTTTTATATATATTATAAATTATAAAAAAAACTTTAGTCTTCTCTAAAGTTAGCGGTTAGACGTTAGCGGTTTGTTGTCTTCAGTTCAAATTATTTGTATAGCACTTTTAACAGTTCACATTGTCTCAAAGCAGCTTCAAAGAAATATAGAAACAGAAAATAAAAAATAAATAAAAATAAAAATAAATAACAAAATAAATGTAAAAGTTTTAAATTAAGTTACTATATATCTATAACATCTATCAATAATGAGCACAGTGACGTTGGTGAGGAAAAACTCCCTGAGATGATATGAGAAAGAAACCTTGAGAGGATCCAGACTCAGAAGGGAACCTCATCCTCATTTGTGTGACACTTGACAGTAAATAATGTCAATGTAAATAATATCATTTCTACAACAGTTTATAATAGTGCAACCTTGAGCTCCTGAGGAGATAATGGGTCATCACAAACTCTGAGTTTATCATGAACCCAACACTAATTCCTTCCTGCTGAAGTCTTCAAATGATTGCTGAAACAGAGAATATGTCTTACAGCATATTACAACATATTCATGAGAAATCTGCTATAAAGTGTCCATATGTTGCATTTACTGTTTTATATATCTAGAGAGAGAGAGAGAGTGAGAGAGAGAGAGAGAGAGAGAGAGAGAGAGAGAGAGAGAGAGAGATAATAAATATCAAAAACTTCAAACAAGATACAGAAATAGATGGCTCAAAGCCTGACAAGACATGAGGGTGGACATGTTTTGGGAAAAATCAGTTACTGTATATTGTGAAGTTTTGTATTGTGTACAAGAGTTCTGATTTTGAATCAAATTGCTCCCTAAATCCAAGCTGCTCCTTAATATATTAAGAGAGACAGTACCTAGGATGGATTTTAAAAACATGAAAAGCATGGAAACTTAATTTTGTGAGGTATGTGGATGAGGAGACTCACAAATTTCATTATATATAGAAGACTGCATGGAAGAAAATTGCCAAGATACTACTAACTGCAGGCTGAAGCGGGTTTGACTGGTGTTTGTATAGGACAGATGGGGGATCAGCAGCAGTGTGGAGTGCCGCTCTAATCTGCCTCTGTCTGTAAACAACATGTCAGAGTAATAGCTCTTAAAACAAATGAGTAGCCTGCCGCTGTTGGGGCCCTCCAAAGTGCTTTAACACACACATACAGCATCAGGCAAAAATGAGACAGACCAGAGAAGGGTTTCCTTGTTTTTACTATTTTCAGCAATGAGAAATAAAACTGAAGGCTAAAAATTGAAACACACACAAACGCACAATCTCTCTCTCACACACACACACACACACACACACACACACACACACACACACACACACACACACACACACACACACACACATATTCAGGCATAAACATCACACAAATTCACAGAGCAGCCATTTGTTTAAACATTCTGGACTATACACATGCTAGCACTCAATTATTTTAAGGCTCTTAGGAGACAGTCAGACCACCATGACGTGAAGGACAATCTTCCTGCATCCTATTTTAAATATGTGTGTTGTTTTTGGTTGCATGTGTCCAGGGAGTAGAGGCAGACACCAGAGAGTCATAGAACCAGGATCGCCAGAACGATAAGGAAGTCAGCAGGAAGGAGACATCCCAGACCCCTCTAGCGCCCAGACTGATGGACTCCCTCAAAACACATATGCACACTATGATTTCCCGTGCAGCAACACACTCACACACATACATGCACGCACACACACACATTCCACTCTCCTCTCCCCACCCTTAAATGACAGAGGGACTTTTCATGGTGTTTTTCATTAAAAAGAGAAAAATAACTTCAGCAATATCCGATGGCTTGATAAGAAGGCTGAGAAGGGGCCGGGGCTTTGAGAGAGAGCGAGTGGGTTGCAGGCCATCTTGACTTAATTAGTCTATGTGCTCCATTTCACATAAAGTACCTCACAGCTTCTGTTCCTTTAGTTTAGACAGCCTAAAGTTGGCCGCTACCGTGGGCTTGATTAGTGCTGACACACAGCCACCACAGTGTGAACTGTGTGGAGAACAATTTTTAACGTGTAAATGCTTGTTATTCTTCCAAATGTTTACTATAAGAACAAGAAAAACACATGTGATCTGTAAATATTCTGCATAAGCTGCACTTTGTCTGCTGAGTGTACAGTATATAAAGTTAAAAGAGTGTAAATACAGAGCAAATAGTGTCTCTAAAATGGTAAAATGATCTCACATTTATATTTTCCCCTATAGAATGGTTAAGCTGTGTGATTAAACTTGTCACTGGAAGCTTAAACATAACAAGTTTTTTTTCTTATGCCCTTTTGAAGACAGAAACCTGTTGGTCAATAGATGTTAAACAGAAGCCCTGCCTGTGTGTGTATTTGAGTGTGTGTGTGTGTGTGTGTGTGTGTGTGTGTGTGTGTGTGTGTGTGTGTGTGCATGAGAGAGAGAGAGGGGGTCAATCACCTGGAATTAATCAATGAATGACAGTTCTATACAAGATGAAATCGGAGCCAGAAGGAGCATTTATATATATATTAATTTTATCTTTAACAGGAACTTGAGCTATGAAAAATATGTATAATAATAATAATAATAATAATAATAATAATAATAATAATAATAATAATAATAATAATAATAATAATGTCACACATGCAGCAAAACTACAGTTCCAATTTAATTCCTGATGAGTAAAATCTTAACCAAAAAATTTACACTGAACCATAACCTTAACTGATTTATTTTATCACAGTTGACTCTTTTCGCCCACTGTTTGTTGTGATGTGCTTTCTAGATCTTGTTTCTAACATTTCTGTCCATCTTGCTAATGACATTTGGACCAAAAAGCAAACTTGAAACAGTTTGTCCATGAGATAAGGGAAGAAAAGCCCATCCGGTATGAGAGTACATATGTTTTTTTTAGTTGTAGTTTATGAGCTCAAGAATGACTTAAGATGATCTCAACACTGTGCTTCTGAAAGAGAGCTAACTAAATTCAGTAAGAGTGTTTTTTCTTTTAGCTTGATCATGTTAAACACAGTAATTGGAGCTGTCATCTTATCTCATACTATTTGAAATAGAAGAAAATCTAAATTGGATTTCACATGAAATATTGAATTGTATATAGAAGGAATCAATCAAGTCAAAGGTCTCAACTACAGCAGCCAAACTTCACTTGTCAGCCAAGAAGTCGGGAGACGTAACATAACAGTTTTTATTATATGACTATATTACAGAAAGCTTTACAATAATACAGCCTCATCCTTACACCTAACAGAAGAAAAAAGAAACAGAGAAGTGTTATATTATATTATATTATATTATATTATATTATATTATATTATATTATATTATATTATATTATATTATATTATATTATATTATATTGTATTATATTATATTATATTATATTATTCATTCATCTTCTACCGCTTATCCGAACTACCTCGGGTCACGGGGAGCCTGTGCCTATCTCAGGCGTCATCGGGCATCAAGGCAGGATACACCCTGGACGGAGTGCCAACCCATCGCAGGGCACACACACGCTCTCATTCACTCACACAATCACACACTAGGGACAATTTTTCCAGAGATGCCAATCAACCTACCATGCATGTCTTTGGACCGGGGGGAGGAAACCGGAGTACCCGGAGGAAACCCCCGAGGCACGGGGAGAACATGCAAACTCCACACACACAAGGTGGAGGTGGGATATATTATATTATATTATATTATATTATATTATATTATATTATATTATATTATATTATATTATATTATATTATTGGGCTAGACAAGGTAAAGGAAAAATCCACTCCTAATGGATATCTAGCATATTAATATTTATAATTAACATGTGATATTCAGTCATGTCCTGGATTTAGGGGTCATGTAACATTATGACCACTAGCCTTAAATAAAATTAAATGAAATAAAATGAAATTAAATCTTACCTTTTATTTATAGTGTGCAGTTTATACACAATCTCCGTCTTTTGCATGTGGTTTTAAATCATTGTTCTGCAGATATATTAATTACTATCACTATATTTACAGTATTTAAAGATTTTCACTTCAAATGAAGTTTTATTAGGAAACAAATGAATAAAAAATATGGATTTCTTATTTACCATAAAAAAACAAACAAACTGTATTCAAATGTAATATTGTGTTGCATTAGTAGTGTTGTGATAAATGTAAATTTGAATACACATTTTCTCAACAACATGGCTTAAAATTTACACAAAGTTTCCCGGAAGCTTTAGTGCGTTTGCGCTACAATAATCACCCCAGTCTTCATGTCTAACCGTTCAGCTACACATGTCCAGTCAGGATAATCAGACAGGAGACTGTCCAGGCTGTAAGACATCACTGCTTCTGCTGCGAGAAACCCCAAGTAAAAGAACATAAACAAAACTCAACGCGGCACTTTGTAACTCAATACCTGTGGAATTCAGCTGGTAGACTTTTCGTCCTGTCATTAGCTTACTGCAATGTCAGCAGAGACTGCATTAAAATACCACAATTATTAAACATCAGACCCTAACTCTGGCCTGTCACAGAAAGAGACCTTTGTGAGCCTGGATGTGTGTATGTGTGTACTGTATGTGTATGTATGTGCATGAGAGCAAGAGTAGTGGATGACATTGAGAGTATCCCGTTTCTCAGGGAATTTAAAAGGTGCAATAATGTCAGTAGATGGCTTGAGCTGCTATAACATCAGGAAATCTTAAGTCAATACATGTAGAGGAAAGGTAGTGGCCTGTGAAATCGCGTTTCTAAAGACCACCATGGCGCTGTCTTGTGTCAAACAGACACACACAGACACAGACACAGACACACACACACACACACACAAACACACAGCCAACAGATTTAACGCTGAGGAAAAGGCATCTCAAATGTCTCTGTGGTTTACTGAACATGTACCGATATTCATCAAGCACTTTGTGTATTTTGAAAGTTTGCTGCTGAATGAATTAGATTTTTTTTTTCCTCAGGAGGTATTTTCTTCTGAAGAAGCTGATGTAATTGGATTTTCCATGCTGCTTAAACACTCTTGTCCAAGCCGTTTACACAAACCAGGTGCTACCAGATGCATTGCTGCCACACTATAAAATTAATCTGTAGCAGACAGGCTGCAAAACTCAAAAGCTAGGACAGTTGTAAGGAAGAACTGACTTCCACTTAGCATCAGCTCCTCAAAATGTGCCTTAAAGGGTTATTGCAGAAACGAATAAATGAACTGTCATTCTATTTGACACAGGTGTCACAACTACATGACATCTGCTTAAGTACTTTATGATATCTGACATAAATCTACATTAAACATGTATAAATGAGTCATCTGGCTTTAAGACTGCTTTCATCGAAAGACAGATTTGGGAAGGAGTAAAGATGTGTTATGTCATGTTCAGTGTCTGAACGTACAGTAATGACAACTTATTTTAATGTACATATAGAGTATCAGAATCAGACAACAGTAATAATGTGACAGCTTTTCAGGTGGGGTTAAAATGGTGCTCTGTTATGACACTGTAAGAAAAACCTACATAAGTTCTATGGCAGTTAATATTTTTTGAATAAATACATCTGCAATTGTTATGACAGTGTAATCCCAGACTTATAAATAGACTTAATTCCTCTCTGTTTATTAAGCAACATGTGTTTCGTATTGATGCTTATAGAATGCTAAACGCTTATGGCAGTGTTATGACCCTGTAATTACAGAGAGATGTGCATTTTCTCTGACTTGATTAAAATAACTGCAAGCACTTTATAAAATCCTATGGAAATGCCAAAGCAAATCCCCGGGTTATATTTTCAACAGAAAGCTGTCTCTGGATTGAATTGTTATGTCAGCTTGACATTAACTGACAAAAGCGGTCTTTACTACAGCTGAAATATGTCGGAATAAGCCTTTATATATGTTTATGTAGTTTATATCAGTTGTCAGGAAGGGTTGATGTAGGTTTCATGTAGCATGTCATGTTAAACACTGCCTTTAAGTAAACTATCACTCAGTGTTCTCTTTTCCTCTTTTTACTGTGCTTTTTTTTAATGTTAGAGATTTAACCCGTTCCAGAAGGAGTACATGTTGTCTTGCAGCCTTCATTTGTGCATTATCTGCAAAGTCCACAGTGCTGCACAAGCTCCTATTTCTCATTTAAGATTTGAAAAAGGTGAGGCATCTACAAGACCTTAATTCACCCACTGGCAAAAGAGCAGTCTCAAGAGCGGTCTTATCCAGAACTCCATGTGATGTTGTGATGTTGTGGTGTGAATGTTCACCATTTCACAACAGCCAAGTATAGAAAATGCAGTATACCCCATATTTAAAACCCAAAAAAACTCCATGAATATAAATTGCTTTCAGACTTTACCTTTGTGTTTTTAACAAAAGAACAAGTGCTTATTTCACTCTTGGAAAGAGATGAAAGTGGAGATTCAGTCAAGGGTGTGTGTGGGTTCAAGTGCAGTTGTGACTGCAAGTGGATTTGCGTGTGTGTCGACGGCACAACCAGCATGCTGGCATTGTCTAGATGTTGCCTTTACCCATAGTGTGTGTTAGCTCAGAGAGTCAGGATATGACACACACTATGCCATAACCCTCTCTTCAGCTTGGCAGTACCAGCCATGCTGGCACAACCCACGTCTGGGCAAAGATCTGTGAATGCAGTATGATGCCCTAGAGGCAAATCTGGCTATAACACAGACACACAAACACACATACACACACACACACACAGAGGGAGAGAGAGAGAGAGAGAGAGAGAGAGAGAGAGAGAGAGAGAGAGAGAGAGAGAGAGAGAGACCAGGCCCAGGACATTCTAGCTGGAGGCAAAGAAAATAATAATATGAGGTATGATTCATTTATTCAGAACTGAACATAGTGTGCACTGGCTCTGTGTTATTAAAGCCTGTGTCTGGACTCTGGGCAGAAATGTGCCATGCTGCGAGGGTCTAGAAAAATGTCTTTCATTATATCTTAAATTCAAGCAATATATAAGTAAAAGGACACAGACCAAATGGCAAAAACTGGAGACTAAGTGACAGGACTAGCACTAAAATTCAGACACTTTCATTTAGAAAAACTTTGAAGTCCTGTAATAATCTGGATAATAAAAACAAAAATCCAAATTGAACTCAACAAACTAAGTCAAATGACAAAATCATAGAGTATCTAGCAAAAGAGGTATAAAAATCAGTTTCTATTCAGTCACATATTTGCAAGTGATGAGTGAACAAAGTCCTGAATCCAATCATCAGTGACAAACAGGACTTTGTCTGGATTTCTTAGTTTCATTTGTTTTGTTGGTAAAAGGCATGTATGGTTTATGAAAAGTAATAACTGCATTCTGGTGGCTCTCTTGTTTGTACAGTCGGGATATTAGGAGACTGTGTGTCTCTGGCTAACTGCTCATTGAAAAGAGGACTATTGTACATAGGAGCTTACAATAACATCAGTGGTGCCATGCCACAGGCTATGTGTCTGTGCATAAGGATATTCAGTCATGAGCAAAAAGAAAAAAAAGAAGAAAAAAGAAATATGAGTGAGGCAGTTTAGTGTCCAGATAACAATGTGGAATAAACAAAATATTTGTCATGAGCTGGATAAGAATGAGATACTGCTGAGTACTTTTCATTCTCCCAGCCTGAGGCCGTTAATAAGGACGGTAAAGATAGCTTATGTTGAAACTGTTTTCTGTTGCTGTTTTATGAAGTTCTTAGTATACCGATTTTACCTACTGCTAAGTATGGCATTATTTGGACAGCCTAAATATAACGAGATTACTGTGGATGTAATCTCGTTATATTTCTTTTGATAGCCTTCAGACTGCAAGCACTATGAACTGTTTGTACTCGAGTCTCCATCAGCGAGCAGGTGATAACTTCAACATAACAGACTTCAAGCTCAAACTAGTATGAATTTCGAAATGAATCAGATTCTCAGCAGTTCCTTTTAACAAACCTGCCTGTTTGGCCTATATAGTACACAGTTAGAGAAGGGAAAAGATTATGATTTATAATCACAGTATTTAATGTTACACAGATGAAGATGGCTTCTTTTTTGAGTCTGTCTTCTCAAGTCCCTTTCTTCAACTCTGTCTTGCTCATTAGGGATACATTTGCAATGAAAAAAAATTTATATTTATATATATAAAAGAAATATTTTTATATCTCTTTAAAGTATTATATAGTGCAAAGTATTTCTTGGACCATATAATGAGTGATCTGTCCTGTCCTGTCCTGTACTGCCCTCTGCTGGCTGCAGGGTTTATTTACTTTAAAGGCTTTTTGTCTTTGTGTCATTTGTTTCATTCATTTCATTAATTTATTTCATTTCTGCATTTTTAAAGCATCATGTTTGAGTTGCAGTCATGGTGATCTGTTGAGCTCTACATTCTATTGCATTTCTTATACTACATTTTAAATAACCAAATTAAATCATAATCCTGCTTTGTGTTAATTATCCTTTACTGCCATCTGCTGGATATCTAAATGAACATATTTGAATTAATACATATCTATTTACAATGATTTTTCTCCAGTATACTGATTTATTCCTTTCATGCATTATGCTTTTATTTTTAATGATAGACTGTTGTCTAACCGAGAAGGCTGACATGAAAAGTGTTTTGAGTGTTTTTTCTTGAAAGAAATAAAAAATAAATATATAATAATAATAATAATAATAATAATAATAATAATAATAATAATAATAATAATGTAAACTCTAGCAACATCCCCACTGTAACATATTAGTTTCATCTCATTAGCTAACAATGATACAAGTGACATGAAAAAAAAAAATAGAGGGAAAAAACATACGTCAAAGAGTGTGGTATGAGGTGATAATACAAAATGTAGAACTAATACAACTGGGAAAGCCAGACATTTACAGTAGAGCACAGTACCTGATCTTATTAGGCTTCAGAGCAAATTATTAGATAATGTAGTATCATCAATTTACTTGATAAATACCTCACTGTGAAATCATGAATAGTGCAAGCATCTAGATTCCTGAGTGTACATATACATCGACAGTTATCTTACTTCTTGTATTTCTGTTTTAGATCTATAGATTAATAGCAATGTGAGAAATGCTCCTCTATGTACAGTAAGCAGTAGATATGGGATTCCCTTCTCACACTTTCACAGTTACCATGACGCCAACGGAAGACTGACAGGGAAACCCACATCCCTTCACTACCTCTACTGAATCTCTCTCTCTCTCTCTCTCTCTCGCTCTCGCTCTCTCGCTCTCATTGTCACTTTCTTTTTTATTTTCTTTTTTAAATACCTCTCTGTCTTTATTCCCTCTTTCTATTTCCATTTCTTTCCCATAATGTCACATTCTCTCATGCTGCATTAGTTCTAAGTCCAATCTTTTGTAAGATTAGAATGTAAGAATGAATAATTAGTGATACAAGTTTGGCCAATATTCACAATTCAAAATCCTACTGATTCATTTCAGAGACAGTAACTGTTAGTTTGATGATTCTTAACTTTCCACTGCAATGATAAGTTGATTATCCATAAGAAAAAAAAATGGTTATGGAGAAAGGTAGGCTGTAAGAAGTAGGCTGTAACTATATAAAAAGAATATTATACACATGACCAAAGAAATATCACAGCTGTAACACAAAATTTGCTCTAAAATTGTTGAATATATTTATCCTTGCATAGAAGCATAATATATAGTGTACACGGACATCATAGATCTGACCTGGAGATATCAGTTACTGAATGAATGAATGAATGAATGAATGAATGAATGAATGAAAGCTCACACAAATAGCTTATATGGAAATATAT
Organism: Tachysurus vachellii; assembly: GCF_030014155.1. NCBI lineage: Eukaryota > Metazoa > Chordata > Actinopteri > Siluriformes > Bagridae > Tachysurus > Tachysurus vachellii. Next base: position 12,217,790 of record NC_083461.1, on the reverse strand, counting down.
TTCCATATTTATTTTTGTTTTGTTTTTTTGCATAAACAAAACAAAACAAAATGGAAATATATTTATAGAAATGTCAAAATGAAATCTTGTGGCATATAAAAACACTCAAGCAGATTTTCCTTGAATTTTCCATAGAAAATAAGAATACATTTTATACTAAACATTTTACATGTAAAAAAATTTATAGTCTCTAGTAGTTTCCGTTCCTGTCCGGTGAAGCATAAAAATGAGGGATAGAATGTTTGGACTGGAAATAGAGTTTCTGTGTGGAAGTAAAAGCACAGCACTAGGAAAGAATATTTACTCTTTTTTGGTACACATCTAAGCTTGAGGAATCAGTCAGCAAATACAGTACAGCCCATCTGTAAAGTCAATATTAGTAAAAGATTATAGATGAAGGGAAATGCACACTAACATGCTTCGGTTGAGTCATTTTTTATGATGGGGAAACTTATGTTCTCCTACATATGTATCATTTCAAATAAAAGCATTGCAGTAATTCCCTTCTGCTAGAGCTGACAGGCAGAAACCTGTCTTTGATAAGAACATTTGTAATTTTGTAAGCTGTACAGGTCTTTGTGGTTTCCAGAATTGAATGACATGACCGTTTCTACAGAACTGACTTTTTCTCCCCTTAAACTTTCTAAGGATGTAACTGTTCAAATGCAGTTAACGTTTTTACCTGAAACAGAACCGCTTAATAGCTCAAACTGTACAAATAAAATAAAAAGGCAGATGTTCAGTTTTAAAGTTTATTGACTTCATAAAGAATTACAAAAAGATGAACAAAAACAATCCTAACTTGTAAAACACGAGTTCATGTTCAATCTATGTACTTTGCAGAATCTCAACACAGTGGACATTCATACCAGACTCCAAAGTAAAACTATCCAAAGATAGTTATATCCAATATCCAAGTATATATCCAAAGATATCCAAAGTAAATTATCAGAAGTACACTATCAGAAATATTAATTAGCATTATAGTGAATATATACAACATTTCTGTGTATGATTAAATGAGACCACAAAGCTTCAACAGATGTGCCACTCTACAGCTGTGTTGTAATTCTTGGCTAAAGCATATGACCCATTATGACCGTTTGCACTGCAAGTACTCAGCAAAACACATTCCACAGGAACAACAACTGAAAATTTTCCAGGAACATCTGAAAATGACAACAGTACTGAAAACACAAAAGTGGGCAAACATCCAGTGTCCCATCAAGCAAGAAACATATAATGCTAAATTCTGTAATGACCTGCACTGTATTGTAATGTTTACAGCATGCCCACAATAACATACAGTAGACTGATGGTGTCTAATCTTATCTGGTACAAAGCTGGTATACTGTAGCTGCAGAGCTTTTTTTCTTACACCTAATAACTGAATAAAGACTGAAAATGCACTAATCAGGCATAGCTCCAAATTGGCTGGATAGACAAGCTGCAGCCACACTGGCCCTTTTACAGAGAAGACAGGAAAAACCTTCATTACACAAACAAAGGATTTGATCCAGCATATCCTATAGAAAGTTTGTGTACATTTGGGAGTGTGGAGGATTATCGCATAATTGTTTTGTCCAATTTTTATACTGTATTTTTTTTTCTGTTTTTTTATCTACAAAAGATTTTGTGGAGTTTCAAATTATCGACTTTGATATACAATGAATTAATTAACAATTACACTACAAATTCTTGACAGAATAAGTCTTGAAAAGTTAGAGAATAAAAGTAAAATTTCCAATAACAGTAAATATTAAATCAGGATTTCCTTCCATACTGTTAATCCATGACTTATCAGGCCAATAATCCACTTATTGCACATATGAGAATTGTTGCTATAATGCAGCACTATTAAAAGTTTCAACTTTATGATCCTTTATAGACATTTCTCACTGTTTTTAATTCAGGATAATATATACACAATCCCCAACATAAAACAATGATTTGCTCTTTTGCCTTTTATCATTAATATCTCTAACGGTAATCATGTAAGAATTCAAGTTACAACTCTACTGACACTGCTATTAGTCACCTCATTCCGCTTTCTATATCAGACTTTAGACTGAATGAGCACAAAATTTCCAGCCTATCATCAGGAAAATCAGTCTTTTAAATTCATACTTGAGGTGACTGAATTGGCAGTGATAATGAAACACAGGTTCCATATGTATGCATGGTCCTTATGAGCTGTATCTTCAGGACTTTGGTACCTTACATGTCCTACAAGTACCACAGAAACAAACTAAGTGTACACTCAAAAGATCCTCAGGGTTCCTCTAGCCGTACTCTGCTGTCGGTGGCCCACGAACAAAGTTGTAATAGCCAGCTAGAGCGCCAAGGTCTATGTAGAGGGAACCTTTTCGTTTAAATGGTCCGGAATCTTCAGTGTACAGTGACGAGGAGTCTAAAATAACAAGACAAAAGGTGAAGGAATGCAAATAACTAGACTGACAGGATGTGCTAGTGTGCATGTCTGTGTGTTTACCTTGCGTGCTATCAGTCATCTGACTGTGTTGGCGTATGAGTGGGTGTGTGCTGTCTCCAAGAGCAGAGTCTAAACTCCAACAGCGTGGTTGGTCTTCTCGTGAAGGGTGGAGGGCCTCCTCATGCAGGAGGTCTGTGGCAGAACTCCTCCGTGATGGGACTCTCTCCAGGGCCCGCTCCAGAAGGCCACGCATAGCCGGACTACAGTCCTCTGATATATCCTCCAGAGGAGGAGCCTGCTTATGGATCTGCACAGAGAGAAAGTACATTCAAGATTCAAGATTTTTATTTGTCACATACACAATTATATAGAGCATATATAACCAGCAGTGAAATGTGAGTCAGGTCCGCTCCATAGACAGTGCAATTATTAAAACTGATTATGAAAGGAAACAGGATTGGAGCAGAGCTTTTTGTAATACACGTCATGATCCTATACGCACAGAAAAAGGAATATAAGGAAACTGAACACGGTAAGGCTGTGACATTGCGGTACAGCAGTAACGTCACCACCAAATTCCTGTTTGTGGCCATGTGTGATAAAACTTTGACATCATGGTTAACATTTTGTAAAGCAATATCACCACAGATTATCGTGCCCAGACAAAGCACAAGTCATGAAAGACTGTGAGCAAAACTGCAGCATGACAGTATCAGTTAAACGCCTTTACGACAAAGCCATAAACAGAACCAACAGCATTGATGTGTGTATAATTACAGTCAGTAATACAGTTTCATGAGTATTCAGAATACTGGGACAGGCTTCATCAGACACTGGAAAAGTTTTACCAAAATACCATTTACACATCCAAATATAAGCCTTATGCTGTTGCCAGAGGTTGAGTTAGACAGGATATCTTCCAAATTATACACAAAAGCATTGAAACTTAAAAAGTTTAAAATGTTGAAACTGCTTTGATCTTATTTATGGTAAAGCTTAATGGCTGAATATCATACAGATTTCACAGTCTGGATTATATTTCTATCTATCAATCTTAAATAGGCGTATAATAACAGGCAATCTTAATCCCAAAGCAACCCCTGGCTACAGCTAATCTGTTGATGTTTCTAACAGTGATTCGGCTTTTAATAGAACTCATCAATTTTGATTTAGCAGAGAAAGTTCACATTTATGCACACCATAAACTCCAAACTACTGCCCAAAGCCGAAAACAGCAGAACAAAAAGCCAAGTTTTTTTTTAAATTTACAAACGGATTCTGTGGAAACCTTTTACAGTAAAAGTGTATGCATTGTGAAAAAAGAACCCACTAGATCATGGAAAGAAGAACTAATTCCAATGCAGAAATGAAGCTGACCCAGTGCAACTGAGTAAGAGGAACAACCATGAACTGAAAAAAACTGAATTAGATTTGTAGCACTGCAAGAGGTGTGTAGGAGACAAAAAGTCAACCTCCACCAGCAGCGTTTTTCGGTTTGTGTTATGTGGTTGTGACAAAAAGGAGGCATTTCTGACCACATTCGCAAAATACTTCCACACAGTCAACCCCGCACCTGACATACATCTACTGTACACAGTCAGATTCACACATTTTTTCATGTGTATAGTTATTAATTGATTATGGATTTACTTTGATATGGGTATCTACTGGTTTTAAAAAACAGTACACAGTGGAAAAATTGTAGACAGCGAAGCAGAAATCTAATATTAATTACAGATTCAATTTGATTTCATATTTTTAGTGCCTTTAATACCAGAAATTGTAACACAGCAGCTTTACAAAAAATTAGAAGCAGCAGCTAAACTTAGATTTAGATCTCTAATGAATAAACCAGGGGCAACTGTAGAAGGGCAAATAACCCCTGAGCTGACATGAGGAACAACTTAGAGGAACCAGACTCAAAAGGGAGTCCCAGACAAGTCCCTTCGTGTTCTATTGAATGAGCCGTTAACACAGAAACGATAACGTGTAAAAAATTTATCAACACCTTCAGACCAAACAGAATCGAGAATTTAACAGTGCTGTGGTATTAAAATAAAAAATATATTGCAACTTTGTAAAACCCTTCATATGTGATATACTCACTATGTAGAGGTACGATGGGTATGCAGTGCGTGGGTATCTTCTCACCCAAGGTGGACTACCGGTCTGCATGTGAATAATGGAGGTGCCTAGGCTGTAGATATCTGTCTTTGTGTTGTGTCCTCGACACAAAACCAGCTCTGGACTCATGTACATCTAGACAGGTAAAATAAAAAAAGAGAGATTAATATCAGAAACTTAGTTCTTCTAGGCCAAACACTTTGTAAATGTACATAAATATTAGCTATGCATACACTTTGCATGTTAATCATCTACCGGCATGCTGTGGAGTTTTAGAGGGACATTTTGCAGATGATTACTTCCTTCTGCAGAACAGAGGATTATACAAGGATATATGCGTTTCCAGACAGCTGCATGAGGAACACACGAGCCTCATCCACTGTTGTAAATTCATCTCTCAACATTTAACCTACTAAATTAGCTTAGAAAAGGAACAAAGCACTTAACACCAGCTGGGACAGATAGGGAGTTTCAGAGGCTGGCAGTCAGCAAATTGCAAATCATCTGCGCTGTGGACTTTCCAGGCAGGATCAAAAAGTGTGTAAGTGTTTGTGTGTGTGTGTGTGTGTGTGTGTGTGTGTGTGTGTGTGTGTGTGTGTGTGTGTGTGTGTGGGAGTTTCCCCACAAAGGCATAAGAGCAAACAAGACATGTGAAGCTAGTAGGGGTTGTGACATCGGTTTGCTAATGAAAGATTATTCAAGGGACATTAACCTTGAGGTTTCTTCAGAAAGCAAATACAAATAAAAAAAAATAGATGTCTATTTTAACATGTAGATCAAAAACAAAATGATTATTTCTTATTAAAAATATGTGCTAGGTATGTGTGAGAGCTTCTCTAAAACTATTGAATTCTGTTTGTTATATCTCATTTACAATCACAATCATGAAATAAACCATATATATGCATTTTTTTATTTGAATGTGAACTGTGTGCTGTTCACACACACACATAAACACACACATACACACTCACCTCAGTCCCTCTAAGGTCTCTAGGAATGTACACATCTTCTGTCATCTGCACGGTTAGGCCAAAATCCACCAGCACAGCTTTGGCAGACATCAGCACAATGTTACTGGCTACAGTGGGGAAGAGAGAGAAAGAGAGAAGGACAGAGATGAGAATAAAGAGGATACAGGGATGATATGAGACTTGGACACTGTCACTCACTGTAAAGTGAAAGCACAGCAACTGGCAGACGTTCACAGAGACAGAATTTCCTCTCTGCTATTATTTTTCTGGCACTGAAAAACAAGTTTATTCTCAAAACCAAAATCATCCAGAGAGAGAAAGGAGGACGGGGGACGGTCTACAGACCACAGTACAGAACACTGTGTCCAGTCACTTGTTTTACATCACTCTCTCTCTCTCTCTCTCGCTGGAATTTCCAGATGTCTAAAGGTCATGGGTTTTAATTAGTGGTTTTCACTGGTATTTAGGCTTACTTTAAGGAAAGGGAATGCTGCTGGCCTTAGCTTGCTTACTTTACTATGACAGAGTTATTCTGTGGTTCCACAGGGCTCAAAAAGTAAACTACAGAGAACAAAACAGCTAAGAAAACACAACACCACTTCCTCCTAACACTGGCCTAGATTCCAGTTCCTGCTCATTTGCTGCATGGCCTTTACCAGGCAAGGGTGTAATCTGATTTACCTGAAATAAGCTTAGAGCTTTCAGGTATGCATATCCTGCTGATAAATGCACCACTTGCACAAAAAAAAGAACAGTAACAGAGTTGCAACTAAAGCCAATCAGCTCAAGTGAACACATATTTGATGTATAGATCAGATGAATATATAGGAGCAGAGATATGCAGAAAGGAAGAAAGATCTTCCGTTGGTGCAGAAGCAGAACCACTTACAGCGACAGTGCAGCTAATATGAACCTGCCAGTGTTTGTACAATGCACCATTCACAACTATGTCACTTATTTAACAACTCTGTATGTCTGCAGAAGGACATTGTATGTTGCCGTGTACAGTGCATTTCCAACAACTTACAAATTCCTCTCTCATGCATATATATTTTATTAATATGATGAATGTAAGTGCATTAGACTCACGTTTGATGTCGTGGTGTATGATGTTGTGCGAATGCAGATACTCCAGCCCACGCAGAACCTGTTGTGTGACCCAAATGATCTCAAACTCTCTCATTGGACCACAGCTCTCTAGCTTTTCCAGGACAGAGCCTCCTTCTCCAGCCTCCATGAAGAGATACACACACTGCTCCCACAGCAGTGCCCCATACAGTTCAGCAATGTTCTCATGAAGGAACAGAGCCTGGATCTCCACATCTGCTGGCTTGAAGTGCTCCAAAGGGATCTGGGTATGATTATGGGGATGGTCAAACGTTTAAATAAATATGAACCAATTTATTATTAGCTAGGTTAAATGCATGCCTGGGTTTAAAAAGCTATTAAAGCTTCATGGTTGCTGCTGTATGTTAACACATTGTAGGAGAGTGTGGAGAAATGATTGTGGGCTCAGACAAGGGTGATTCCCAAAGTGAAGAACTAACAGGAAGTTTATCTGAATTCTGTTAAGCTGGTTCAAGTCTTCAAGCCTTTCTGAGTGTTAAAATGGTGCAAAAGCTTTATAGGTTTGAGATAAAGAAGTGTAAATTTAAACACTAAAGTGTACACTCCTGCTGTTTATTCAATCTATGATCCTTATGTAAGATTTCATTTAAATCTTTTGACTTCACATATTAGTAATACAGGTACACAGATATATGTTTGTACTGTGTAGAGGTCAGGCATGAATGCCATCTGTAGGATGTGTGTTTATGCTGGTGAAGTTCCTGTCAGCTTTAAAGTTTCAGCATCTGTAAGTTTACTAATTACAAAACCACCAAAAAGCATTTTAGGCAAATCAGGTCCTTTCCTATCACATTCTATTCCTCATACGAAAACATTCTTTAATTGCGACAAAACCTATTGTTGCAGCAGATTGCCTTTCTGTTCCTCATGCCCTCGTGGTCTTTGCGAATGTCTCGAGGGTACACATGATTTCTTTTATGTGACTAAACACTTTGACTGTTTTCCTTCTCTTGATCTATTTTTGGCATTTCAGTTTGTACCCAAAATGACCTATAGTTATGGCCAATGTAACAGCTTTGTATCTACTAAGAAACTTCTAGCAGCAGAATCAATGTAAAAAGAGGCACACTGACACATCACTATTTTTGCTACTGCATCACAACTATTTAAGACTAAAGCCAAACAGGATGCACAGTAATGAGCTGATGGGAAAATGTGGTCTTACTGCTGACAGGAATAAAATGTGTCTTTGCCTGGAAGACATTAAAGATATTGGGTGGGAAGCAGAAAAACTTTGGCAGACAGCAAACAAATTCCTGGCAGAGCATGAACTCACCCTTTTGCATGCCATTCGCTTGCGTGTTTCGATGTCTTGTGCCAAATGGACTTTCCCGAAAGAGCCTTTGGGAACGTGGCCTGAGCCTAGAGCCTTGTAGGTCAGCCTCCATGGAAATAGGAGCACGTCTAAATCAATGCGATAGCGGCCCTCTTTTATAACCATGTCTGTCTGTATGGGTGCAGTGGGAAAGGAAAATGAGATGTGAGGCTGCAACAAAAACCTCATGGCAACATAAACTGCAACCATTCATCAATTAAAACTCAGAGAGCAGCACTAGTTTATAACAGTATGTACCAAGCACCAAATCTCACAGGCTGACATGTTCTTATGAGTAAAGAACAGACAGGAAGTACTCCTTCCTGAGCCACTTTAAGACATATATTGCGTCGGATGTTGTATCTACTCTCTACTACTCTAATCTCTACTACCAGCATGGTGCATTATGGGAGTGCTGTACCAGATATGGTACATTTGTCAGACACTGAATTATTCCATTATGGGATTTGGGGAGTGAAAGTATAAAAACTCCAAATGAGAAAGTGGAAGAATAATTGGCTGTTTTCTTAATTGTTTTGCAGCAGGTAATCCTTCTGACAACTCTGACAACAATCTATCATGTGCATTTCAAAATAAAATCACTACTACAGTAACATCTTTAAATAGTAATAGATTCCATAGATATGCTTCACATACACCATTTTGAACCAAAAGCCTAGAGTAGAATGATAGACCCTAAACTGAATACAAAAGTGTTTTATTAAAGAGCCCATTCCTTACTTTGTTCAGCAGTACCCCGAGCTCCTCCTCAAGTTCGGAAAGTGTTGAGGCAGGTGTATTGGACACCATGTTGACAAACGCCAGCAGGTCCGCCACGTTGCCGTACCTCACTTTACCATTCTGCACACGGGAAACCAGCTCAGGCGAGGCTGTATCATGTGAGAGCTCATTTTCATCCATATTATCTCCTGACAGACCCTCCACAAGTGACTCGCTTGACTCCTCTTCATCCTCTCTGTCTGAGCAGAGCCTCTCCACAGCCTCAATGATGTCGCCAATATTCATGTGTGCCAAGAGTAGTTCAAAGCCAACATTTTGGTTCTTGAAATCCATGTTTTTGAATGCAGAATGCTCTGAAGTCTAAAAGACATCACAAGGGCATCATTAATCAGTCAGTTAAGTTAACTCTTAGGCAAGTAACAATAAATAAGTCGGGCAGATATCTGACGTCAGACAGTTTATGCCACACTCAGTGTGTCTGCACCTGTTTGTTGTTTGTTTTAAAAAATAAGGGGCTTTTTTTTTTTTAAGGAAGCAGCTGTGCAACTTTGTCACTAGATCTGTTGACTTTTTAGATCCCTTTAGCAACACAAACAAGAGCCTTGTGCCAAACTTAGAGACGTATAATGATAGTATAATATATTATTATATTCTAGTTAACTCTAGTACAACTCTAGTACAACTCTAATATAACTCTAGTATAACTCTAGTATAATTCTAATGTAATTCTAATATAACTCTTCTACTCAAATATGCGCCTATATGCACTTATTTATTTTATCTTCTTCTTATTATATATTTATTGCTTTTTCCTCTCTCTCCTGTTTCCATACTTCTGTAAAGCTGCTTTGAGACAATGGGAAATTGTTAAATATACAAAAAATACAAAATAAATTGAACTGACTTGAATTAATCACAACAATCATTAATTATGCAGATTAGTCTAATGACGTCATCTGGCGGCTAGTAAAATAAACACTGTATCTGGATTCGAGTATCTACAGTTAAACTGTACGTAGGCAACGGGTCCGAGCCGATTGTTGTTTGTTTCATAAATAAGGGGATTTTTGAAGGGGAACGGAGCCCAAAGCAGAACAGTCCCGTCACATGAAGTCAAAAGTACCGTCAAAAACGTGAAAATACATCAGAAACTAGGAAAACATTTTACGGTATTTTTAGGTAAACGCAGAGACAATCCCGTCATTTCAAAGTGAATAAATAAATATATATAACGCATACATTTGTAGCACGCGCTTCGACCGTGTTGTGACGTCACAACACACCAATCGACACCTCGAGCCTTTATCAAAATGTCAAAAAAAAAAGCAAAACAATCAATAAAGCACTTAAAAAAATAATAATAATAATAACAACCTGCTGTTAGTTTAACTCGGTTAACTTTAATCTAGATTATACAAAATCCTATTTGACCACTCACCTCTAGAGAAGATTAGATGACCTCTGTGTAAAGCTCCATGTTGTGAAATGACTGCTGTGTTGTCTGTAATGTGATAAATAAACTGTGGGTCTTCATACCGCTGCCCTTCTGTATCACTGCCTCCCACCTACAGTTTCGGTTCTGCTTTTCAAACTCATAGGTCAATCTGACATTGTATCTCTAGCGCCCCCTGCTGTCTTTTCTGTTGCTTACCGTTTTGTTGCTTGGTTTCTATCTTCTATTTTCTAGTTAATTTATTCGTGCAAGAATCTAAATAGCGTTAGTAACATAGAATAAAAATAAAATAAATAAAAAAGTAAAGAAGTTACTCCTGAAATGAAACTACTAGCACACAGAGTTCGAGTAAAAACTATTTCTGAAGCACAAACGCGAATACGCTTGCCGTAGAAGCCGAAGTGCGCATGCGCCGGTTTTGGGTCAACAATGGCGGCTTGCTTTGGGACGTGTAGGTTACAAATGAAAGGAGCAGAACGGTTTGTTAAATTGGGACAAAAAGCGGATTTACGAAGTCGGCAGATGCTCAACAGGTCCACCTTTGCAACTAAGACCCAGACTGTTAAAAAGACGTTACAAGCTGGTAAGATGAAGTATCTTCAGCCTCATGTTGTGTGGAAATGACCCTAATATGTCATATTTAATACCACGTTTGTTTGTTTGTTTGTTTGTTTGTTTGTTTGTTTGTTTAGGTCTCTTTCTGCTCAGTTTAATCGAGATAAGGTTTTGATTTCACCTGACTGTTGTCTCTTCTGAAGTAATTGTGCTTGAGTGTTAGTAACTTGATGTTTACATGATTATGATAATTAAAGTGTCAAGTCAGTTTGTAGCCTAGTGTTTAAGGTGTTGGAGTGCTGATCAGAAGGTCATGGGTTCGAATCCCAGCTCCACCAAGCTGCCACTGCAGGGCCCCTGAGCAAGGCCCTTAACCATCAAGGCCCTTAACGCTCAGTTGTATAAATTGAAATAAAAATGTATGTCACTCTGGATTAGGGTGTCTGCTAAATGCTGTAAATGTCAAACTATTCTGACTTGAATTTCAATCTGATTTTGGTGCAGCAGGAAAGGAATCGTTTTTTGCTCTCCAAGAGGAACGACGAGAACAAGCTGAGAGGTCTGTCCTCATCAGCTGCCCTCCAAACATCAACCAGAAAAGGTTTTTAGACTACATCTCCAAACATGGACACATACAGAACCATTTCTTCTATCAGTCTTATGTGAGTATCAGTGCAAAACGTTCTGTACTTTTCAGTCACCTTCCATCATCCTGATGTAAACCTTGTATAATGGATGTTTTCTTCATATTATTTTGGTTGTCAGGGTTTTTGGTATGTTGTTCTTGCCCTCTTTTCTTGAAATATTTGTCAGATGTCAGGTCTGGACACTATTAGAGTCCTAGGAACCATTTGACTAATTACTTTCTTCTTTGGGATTATGTTGTAAGTGACACTCATGGTTCATTTTTAACATTTAAAAATTTTAAGTTTTTATTTATAAATTAGAAATCAAATTTTTTTTAATGGTATTTTTGTCTTAGATCATCTGAATTCTAAGACATCATTATTACTGTCATCTTGTCATCATTAATTCCAACTTTCTAATGCTTCGTGTTTACTAGTTATCTGAAAGTTCTCTTTAATGAACATTATGAAGACTTCATTTGGATGAATTTTTGCTTTGTTCTCCAGGGTATTTATGCAGTGGTGGAATTCTCTACAAAGGAGAACATCAAGGCTCTGAAGGCAAACTGCACCATACCGAGTGTCCAACATGAAGCAGCCGTGCCTTTCAAATCCCGTCTCCTCTCACTGAAATGGACAGGGCAAGGCAGCCAGTCAAATGCCTCAAACACGCTGAAGTTCCAAAAGCATTTACCTATTCCTATCAATGAACTCACTCAGCATCTCTGCAGACAAGAGAGTGTAAATGACCTTTTTACAGTGCTTCTACAGTATATGTGCTTGATAATGTTACTGTGCAAATCAACATTTAGAAGAAGTTAATAACTCATTGTTATCAAATGGTACATTAATATAGTGTTAGGAGGAATCAAAATATCTCTTTTTAACTGTCAGGTACAACGGAATACGTTTAGAGTTAAATCTACTTCTTTTTATCTCGCCATGTGTTCCAGATAGATCAGCAGCTGCAGTGTCTGACTGATCTTTATCAGCTGACCGACGAAAACATCAGTTTACGCTTCTTGGTCTGTTCACTGCTTAGAGACATTGCTGCTGCTTATTTCCCAGAATGCATCATCAGGCCTTTTGGCTCCACTGTAAACAGCTTTGGAAAACTGGGCTGTGACCTGGACATGTTCCTGGATCTAGATGGCATTAGTGGGCTGAACCAAAGAAAGGTCAGTAGATTTTCTTTTTTCCTTTTGTTTTGTTTGTGCAAATATTATGTAAATTTAAATGGCATATAAAGAGATTAAATAGTCTTGGACTTTAGAAGTTGAAAACACTTCATCTAGATTATTCAAGCTGTAGTGTGAGATGCTGATTGATTTGCTTTTCAGCTGCGTAAAAATTCAGGTTCAGTCCTTACTGCTTCAGTTTCCAATACATCTATAATCCATTTAAGCATTAAAAATCATCCAACAAAGAGAGATTTGAGTAAATTATTTTTCTAAAGTGCATTTTTGGCTCCTCCAGGGTTCTGGTCTGTCCCTTGAGTATCAAGTAAAGCAGGGGACGTCAGAGCGGACGGTCACGCAGAGCATCCTGTCTGTTATCGGTGAATGTTTGGACCAGTTCGGCCCAGGCTGTGTGGGCGTTCAGAAAATCCTTAATGCTCGCTGCCCCCTCGTCCGATTCGCTCACCAGCCTTCCGGCTTTCAGTGTGACCTTACCGCAAATAACAGGTAAGATTCATAATAAATCCCATGGCATTTAATAATTCATGCAGAGCTTCAGGGGAAAAACAGCTCATCGGTTCATCTCACTCACAGCAAATATTAGCACCGTGTATGTGCATATACTGTATTTGCTCATACATATTTATGTTTACAACTAACTTTGTTACCTTTTAATGCAGAACTATTCCCTCATATTGTAGGATTTTTTTAAAAAGGTCATCAGATGTGAAATACTGAGCCGTAATGCTTGTGCATCCTGAAAAGCAGCTGAAGAGAATGAGAAGTGAGAGTCCATGTAAAAACACGCACACGTAATCCGCGGTGAAACTGTGCTTTGACACAAAGTAAATTTGAGATTAAAACTAAGGCACAGAGTGAAAACCTTTCTCCTACATATGTAACTTGTCAGGGGGAAAGAGGAGGAGAGAGACATTTATTAGGAACGGCAGGGAGAGAAAATTCGAAATGTCAAACGTCAGGCTTTTCCGTGCATCCTGCTTATTTTCACTTCTATTTTCCTCAACGTCACTCAGATTTTTGAAACGCATACACTTGAAGGTGACAACACACAGAAACTTGTGTGTTTTGTGGAGACATGATGCATTAATGACCAAACTCCGATACCTCTGGGGGGGGAAACCCTGCCCTCTCACTAAAACCATGAAAACCAAATCAGCATAAATTGTAGCAGAAACCTGAACATGTGAAGGAAACACTATGAGCTGTTCCTGCTCTTGAGTATCTCTGCATAGGATTTCAAGAAACAGGAAGTCTCTTACAGGAAGAAAAACACACTTACGTGTGTAGAAAAGCAATCTCTTCAGCAACTATCTTGTGTAAATGGCCCCCCAGTGTGTGTGTGTGCTTAAACTTTCTACTACTTGGTTTCCTGCCTGTGTCACTGCTTCCTTGTCCTCAAATAGTGAAAGTCATGTGTTCTGATATTTCTTTGGGTTTTCTTTTTTTAATGAATTAGTTGTTTGACTCGCACATGTCAGATACTTTAAACAATTTATTTGGCATAGCGTATAGTTTTAGTATAGTATATTTAGTATAGTTCTTAACCGGATAAAAATCATATGAGTAAGAAGTAGGTTGAAATATAGCTGCTAAAATTTTATAGATCATGAATATGATCTAAATGATGCCACTGTTTAGTACTGTTACCTGACTGAGGCACCAGCTCTAAGAAATACACACCGCTGATATTCACTACTACACTACAGTTCACTTTTGTCACTTTATACAATATGCAGTACGCCTTTAACGGCAAGATATACATCTCAATAATTTCAGATTTAATAAGACATCACATCCATGTGCAATCTTGTAAATAATCTATATACCTTTTGTGTATTTATTCTTTCTTTTTAGCTTCTTAATTTAAATTCCTTTCATGAGTGTTCTGTTTTTAAGTCCTTGTTGCTTTCTAAGAGTTGACACTGAATTTTGTTGTATTATATACAAAAGGCAATGGTTGTTTAAACAGTTAAGGCTTTGGGTTGTTCATCAGGAGGTTGAGGGTTCAAGCCCCAGCACTTCTAAGCTGCCACTAATGGGCTGCTTAGCTCTCTGTGCTCTCATGGCTGACTCTGAGCATAGAATATCACTTACTTAGATACTGAAATCACTATTCGTGAATTCATTATGCCCTATATCTTCTTCTTCTTCTTCTTTCGGCTTTTCCCTTCAGGGGTCGCCACAGCGAATCATCTCTCTCCACCTAACCCTATCTTCTGCATCCTCAACACTTGCACCCACTAGCTTCAAATCCTCATTAATTACATCCATATACCTCCTCTTTGGCCTTCCTCTTTGCCTTCTGCCTGGCAGCTCCATGTCCAACATTCTCCTACCAATATACTCACTCTCCCTCCTCTGAACATGTCCAAACCATCTTAATCTCGCCTCCCTAACTTCATTGAGTAAAAAAAAAAAAAATCCATCCGTCGGTATCTTGTTGCAGAGAGCAACATGTCTGATCATCTAGACTCTCTGCAACAAGATACTTGTCCTGGATTCTTTTTTTTTTAGATTCTAGAGTGAGATTTTTGTAAAGTGGCACTGTTCTGAAAATTGAAGTTGTCTGTCCCCAGGGTGGCGATGAAGAGCTCAGAGTTGCTGTTCGTGTATGGGATATTGGATGCACGTGTGCGCCATCTGGTGTTCGCTATTCGATGCTGGGCTCGTGTGCACGGCATCACCAGCAGCATTCCTGGAGCCTGGATCACCAACTTCTCCCTTACAGTCCTTGTGCTGTTCTTCCTCCAGCGCAGGACGCAGCCATTACTGCCCACTCTGGACCAGCTCCGAGACCTTGCAGGTATTTTGCATTGTACAGTATATTATGTCACTTAGAGACATGCTTAACATGTATAAACATCAAAAACATCAAAGGGAAGTGATAGCTCAGTGGTTAAGGTGTTGGACTACTGTTCGGAAGGTTGTGAGTTCAAATCCCCAGGCCACCAAGCTGCTAAGATAAGATAAGGGCGTCTGTCAAATGCTGTAAATGTAAAAAACCTGCAGCTTAATAGCAGTCACCATAATACACACTGTTATTACTGTTTCACTGCAATAATAAACAATAACAAAGTATTTTAAACATGTGCAATAACAGAAAAATTTTGAAAAATGTGCAATATTACCTGTGCAATATGTCTTCAGTGTAACCACTACTCTTTTTATACATTTTTGTTTTCGTATATAACGTATATTATATTACGTTTTTATTCTTTATTCTTTTTATATATTTTTTGCTGCTGTAACAGAGAAATTTCCCCAATGTGGGACGAATAAAGGAATATCTTATCTTAGTATGTCTTGCTTTGTGTGTATTACATAGCCCCCTCAGATCAGTGCATTATCGAGGGGAATGACTGCACAATCGTCAGTGACCTAAGCAAGATTAAACTACAGAAAAACACAGATACACTAGGTAAGTAGCCCTTAAACTGTCAAGGATTTCTACTTTATAAAACAAGTTTGTGGACACACAACCATCTCTCCCATAAATGTTCGTTGGACATCCCGTTCCAGATTTAGTCCTCCTATTGCTGTTACAATAAGCTCCACTCTCCTGTGAAGACTTTCCACTAGATTTTGGAGTGTGGCTGTGGAGATTTGTGCTCATCCAGATACACAAGTATTAGTCAGATCACTTAATGATGTCAGGTGAGGAGGTATGCGGTGGTTCTTCCTCCTCCTCCAGTTCATCCTTAAGGTGTTCACTGGAGACGGGAAGTCGGAAACCTTGAGCTATTTGACACTATTCTTGACAAACCAT
This sequence comes from Tachysurus vachellii, assembly GCF_030014155.1. Classification (NCBI taxonomy): domain Eukaryota; kingdom Metazoa; phylum Chordata; class Actinopteri; order Siluriformes; family Bagridae; genus Tachysurus; species Tachysurus vachellii. The sequence goes on along the minus strand of NC_083461.1, from coordinate 12,201,478 downwards.
GTGTTTATGGAGCTTTCTTTGTGCACAAGGGAACAGTCATGCTGGAACAGGTTTGTGCCTCTTATTTCCACCGAAAGAAAACTAATTCTGTGGGATACAAATACATCTAACACAATTGTGCTTTTAACTCTGTGGCTACAGTTTAGGGAAGTGCCAAATATGGTTGTGTTGGTCACGTGTCCACAAACTTTTGGCCGTATACCGTATGAAGGATTGTGCTTTTTTAATATAAACTTTGATGGAAAAGTCTAGGAGTTTCCTATCAATGTAAAATGAATTTTAATAAGAAGCCACGTGAAGAATAAAAGCTACATCTTGACTCGAATAAGAACACAACTGAATAGCTCCCATGTGTCCTCAACAGAGATGCTGCTGCAGGAGTTCTTTGAGTTTTATGGCAATTTTGCTTACAGTTCCACGTCCATCAACATAAGAAAGGTGCGTAACAAATAATGTATATTCCTGAGCATACAGTTTGCTGCTTGGTGTAGGCAACTGACTGAGAATCAGAAGTAACCTTGATGCATTAATGTGAAATATCATTCTCATTCCCTTAAACACTCATAACACATTCCATGCATGGCAGATGTGAGTGGGTAGTGGATAAATATTCTGAAACATTCACTTCCTGTTTCCACTCAGCACTCGGTATATTTCTTTACCCACGCAGCCACACACTCGCACTCTCACACACACTTCGCGGTAGTTGTGCTGATGTATTGAGGGGCTGCTGCTGCAGCTGTAAAATGCAGACCTTGGCCTCTAAATGTGCTGCTTCTGGGGAATCTATCACCAGAACTCTGGTCATTTATCACTTTTTATCATTCTGTCTATCCACTCTTTTACTGAGTCATCTTCCATAAAGTCTCAGCTGTGTAGAACCTCTGCAATCTCAGGACCTCTCAGTTCTTTTAGTTCAGAAAAAAATTGGACGTTTTTTCTCATATTCATTTTTAAACGTATTCTTTCCAGGGAAAAGAGCAGAACAAACCAGAGTCAACCCCTTTGCACATCCAGAACCCATTCGAAACGGGTCTCAACGTTAGCAAAAACGTTAACGCTACACAGCTGGAGCGATTCGTGGCACTCTGTCGTGAGAGCGCTTGGCTCCTTGAGCAGAAAGAGGTGCGTAAACGGAGTCCCGTTCAATCAGCGGATGTAATCCCGCCTTGGGGACTCGCTGCCCTCCTGTTGCCTTCTGTTGCTCAGTCAGCAGGGGTGAAGGGTCGCAGGAAGAAGAAGCATCATCCGGCAAGCGAGAGGATAAAGTCTTTGCTGGAGTCAATAAAGAGCAACAGTGGAGGAGTAGGTGTGAAACAGAGTGCTGTTAATAGTCACCAGTAGGGGGCAGCATGCTTCTGGACTTCAACGGGCCTGCCTGTGGGTATGAAACAACCGAGAATGGTTCACAAACTCAGAGCGTTCAAGTCGGGCTGTGGGGAGTCTATCCTGGAGAATCGGCTCTGCTGTCTGATGTTTTACCACAGCCCAGACAGTTTGAACCACAATAACAAAACAACGGCACATCCATTAATAAACCTACAGTGGTTCTCTTAAGGTATTGTGGGCTTTTTTTTTTTTTATTTGTGTGAAAAAGAAGCCTGGCAGTTTATTGTTTCTTTGACTGTGATGGATAGCTGACAGTGGAGATTCACTCACTTTGCTCAGATTAAAGGGATCATGGCATTGTAGTGAACCAGACAGGCAGCATTGTGGTATAAAGCCATATGGCGTCTCCATGAATGTGTGCTCTGTGGTAATGTGGGATTCGTCCACCAAGTTAATGTACATAAACCAGAAAGACATTTGCCTTTTTCCTATATGCAAATATAATTAACTCTGTTTTATATGAGATTAAATTACTTTAACAAAAGTTTTGCTTTGTGGTCATTTCAAAAGCTGTTTTCTCCACTGGCTTTAAAAAATAAGCCGAAAGTATTTCAATGGATGAAAGAACTGAGCAGTCGATTTCTCAACATTAATGTTTTTTTTTTTTTGGCTTGGTTATTCAGTGCTTTGAGGCACTAACAAAAATGGGGAAGAATTGTCTGTTGATAGATCTTTTGCACAATACCCCCTAATTTTTCCTCAGTACCAATACAGATACTGAAACCTCCGATTAAGTATTAATATTTTCAAATCATTTGTAACAAAAGGAAAAAAAATGATTGACTTTAGATATAAGCATATTTTGAATTATATAAATTTATATAATACTATTCAATTATAGATATTTAATTAAAAATATAAGCATACATTATTTTTTTTTCCCCCTCCTGAAAACTGTATCCAGTTTTTGACACGTGATACAATCTAATACAGGTCCGTTGTCTGATACATTTTCTTTGATATCCTGTCTATCATTTTTACTGCTTTAGTCATGATACAGATACTGGGTAGCAGTTTGGTGCTGTATCTTTTTTTTATTATTTCCATCAAACTGCCATGTCAGAAGGTTCTTTAGAGAACAAAAAAGATTAACTGCTTAATTAAATATATATATATATATATATAAGAAATATGAATGAAAAAACAGAAGGTTTAATATCCATTTTTTTATTACAGCTGTAATTGCAGCAAAGGAAGTCTTTTGGACTAAGCTAGAGATGGACAAAGATGACTATAAGATTGCATGTACAAATACAGATGATGGCATATGAGAGACATAGAGAATGAGACACCTTGATTAATCTCCCGTGGGGAAAAATTCAAGTTGAAACAGCAGCACAAGTAAGAGGAGTAACATCAAGTAAAATATACATTACAAAATGTGAAATACAAAATATTTCATAAATATAAAAAAAATTTGAAAACTGAAAATAATAGAAACTAAAAATAACTCAGAATTTATATATGTAACTGCATACACATATATACTCTAGCCATTATAATAAGTCAATAATGTAAATAATTAAAAGAACAACTAGCTTCTTATTATTATTTCGGCAACTAGCTTAAAAGCTTAAAATAGTAAAAAATATAATACTACATTCTGCCAAATTCTAATTTATATGAAATTAATTTTACAAAATCTTTTTCCACAAACAGAAATTCATGCAAAATTGCATATTTATGGTATTAATTTCCTTCCTTCCTTCAGAATTTTTCAAAAATGTAATGAAACATAGTTTAAAATTATCATTTTTATATGTACTGATGTTAGACAGTTAATGTCTTGTGCTGTTCTTTATATAAGTTGCCAATAGTTGCCTGTGTCCTAAATTTCTCTCTGGTTCTACATCACATACTATGTTTAAAAAAGGATTCTACACAGTAATATAAAATTTGTAATTGTCATTAAACATAACAGTCTTTTTTGAAATCCCAAGTATTTTATAGAATACTATAATTAAATAGAATATCCTGTTCATCAGCAGACAGTCTGTGATCAGTTCTAGACTTCAAACCTATAAACAGAGATGGCAGCTGCAATCTGGAGCATGTAGACATTCTAGACTAAAATAGATGGTTTAATAGTCTATAGTGTGGATGGAGAGCTGGGTAAATAGGCAGTGATGAAATGAGAGAACAAAACTAGAGAAGCTCTGTCCTCTGTTTAAGTGTAGGAGTGTGTTCCATACATCTGCTTTTCCGTCCCACGCTTCTCAAGTTCAAGGGTCAAAGAATAAAGTTGAAAATTTCTTTCTTCAGCTCCTCTCATCTGGAGCACCACATGAGCAATGAAGGAGTGTGAGCCATTTATTGACTTAACACTAACTGAAGAGTGACTTTGCACTTCAACTGACCTGGAAGGTGAGAAGAGAGACTGAGGTCCCTGAGAGATGGAGGCATGGAGGATGGTACTATTGGGGGGAAAAGTTAATATAATAATGAACGACAGCAGTGTGATAACATGGATGTTTTTTCCAGTAGAAAACATACATAACTGTCTGATGTAATTTGTGTTCAATTCTGATGCCAAATTGATAACATCAGAGACGTGTGTGTGTGTGTGTGTGTGTGTGTGTACGCGTGTGCGCGCACGGTTGTTTTGAAGTATATTAAAAAACGTTTTGCATAATAAGACTGAGAAGCATATGCTACTCATTATAAAGAAATGGTTAAACAGGACCAAGCCTGGTCTGAGAGCTGCTTCAGGGCAAATCATACCATGTTTGATCATTACATGAAACCTCAGTTCAGTTTCTCCAACCATATTCACCACATCATGTCCTCTCTATTGTTACTGAGCTCTTTGCACTTCACCAATCCAGCTCTGACTGAAACAATGCTGGAAAGAACACGAAGGACAAAAGTTATGATTGCTGCACAGGGAAAAGCTACGCTGAAAACTGGGTTTGTCCTGACTTTGATCTTTGTCTTTTAGGCCATCGGTCTGATGAAGTGATTGAAGTCAGCGTATATGAAAAAAAAATCTTTCTCTATTCTTGGCCTTAGTGCTCTCATGAGCCTGAAAGAATTTAGAAAGGTGGTTTGAGGGAAAAACAAACATGGGATTTGCAAGAAAAACAGCATGTAATGAAAATGTCCTTTGCTTTTCCATCTTAGTGGGATTTTGACCTAAAATTCAAATTTAAGCACTTTGCAAGTTGGAAATTGAAACTTTTTTTTGCCTGTTAAATGCTAACTTTAAAAAAGATTACAATTTTGTTTCATAGCAAAAATATGAAGTAACATGCATTATACTGATATACTTGCACTACTGTTAAGTATCAAACGATGTTAAATGATATTTTCAATGTTCTGCTTTCAGTGATTTTCTTTTTATTCTGAACACATTATAATTTGTATAATTAATATTGTGTCCAAGCTCTATTATTAGTCCTTGCTGATGTGCATGCTGATCTTTTCACATGCATAGTGTTTAATGTGGAGAAATCTTTTCGTGAGAGTCAAGACCTGAAAGTGTTTTTGAGGCTTTTCCTTCCTGGGAGGGTTGATCCTGCCAGCCAGTAGCCATTAGTTCAGTAATCTGATGGAAAATCCAGCCTTGTTGTTTTTAACAGGCTTTTCATTAGACACACACACATACACAGACACACACACATTGTCTTAGAGTTTATAGCTAACACTGGACCACTGTGTGCTTCAACGAGTGAAATTGCTTCAACTGTCTACATCAGCAAGGTATAATAGGAGCCTGGCACCGCTGCTATAACTCATACGAATGATGCAGACATTCATGCTGCGGTCTGTCTCTTAACAATGACACCATCAACATGGTCAAACACAGGCCTTTCAAATGCACGCTGTGTTCAGTTCTATTAAGCAGTGGGGAAAACCAACTGGACTTTGATTACACACATACAGAGCTTTTCTGTCCTGTGATGTTGGCCTGCATGCTACATGCACGGTGTCTTGCAAGGGCAAGGCAATGTTAACCACTCACCAACTTCTGATTAGAGCTTTTGGTGCTTACACACATTTTCCTAAAGTTTAAGCTCACTTATCAAAGCTAGAGGAAGAGGTGTATTTATGAAGGAAGTGCGCATGTGAATGAGTATCTATGTTTGCACGTATGTGTGTCTCTCTCTGTGTGTGTGCGTGTGCACGTGTGCGTGTGTGTGTGCGCGCACTTCCTTCCAGGTAAACTCTAGTGCTGTAGACGTTCTCTAAAATCTAAAAAGGTTTGTTTTATTTATGTCTTGATTTGTCAATATAATTCATTAAAGGATGTTCATTGGTTATTAATGTGAATCTGTTATCTAATTATGTTGGCTTGTAGAAGCCAACATTCTGTTTTGCTTATTCTTCTTAGACAAATTGGTGTACCGACTGGCCTTTCCCTGCAGTCCCGCCCATAACATAAAAAAAATACCACAAAATGGACATGTAATATATCAAAACACTCAGCACAATGAGGGGAATTGTGTCACTGGTATTCAGGTGATGTCACATGCTCGTATCCACTCGCCTCCTAAAGTATTTCCACCCTAGCATATCGACCTTTGGGAATACTTGCTCTGACAAGCCAGCATCAAAGATTGTGATGACAAAGTTTACAAATCTAGTTTAGTTTTAATGTTCTAATCATTTGTATATTATGCAAAATGAGTTGAAATGGAATTTGGTATATAAATAGAGAATATGAATTTTTTTCCCTAGATAAACCTACTTTAGACGACTAAATCATCTGAATCAAATCTGAATCTGAGTGCATTGCAAGTCTACATGACAAAACCAACCCGGTACTATAAGTATCTGCCCTGAATCTGCCCTGCCCAATCCCACATTGCCATTACCAATTTAATACCAACACTCCTGCAAAAGGTGTTGTAATGCTTACAATAATATTATTAAAGGCATACAGTTAGTTCTTTAACCAATATCGTAAAGTGGTTTTGCATAATTACATAGGATTATAGCATAAATAGCATAAAAGGTTACATCATTACAGTAAAAGTAGATTTTATTCCACATTCATAATTCTTTTCCTGTAGTTACAGCATATTATTTCTAAAGGATACGCCTTATAATTCACATGTTAATCATAACCATAATCCATGCATATGCAATGCATATATTGGCTGAATTTAACTATGACATGAAAAACGACCAGCCTGAAACCACTGTAAAAAAACCATAGCTTTGGTGACATGGGTGTGGTTTTGTGTGTGTGTGTGTGTATGTGTATGTGCGTGTGTTTGCCCGGCCATGAAGGGTTCAGAATGAGTGTGTGGGGCTGAGCAGCCAAGATGGAGAAAAAATACGAGTTTGAATAAGTCTCCATAAAACCAACTCATTTTTACTCACACGAGTCATACAGTATGTGTTTGTGTGTGTCTGAGGACTAACTGCCAACTGTTCTCATAAACTCATGTTATATGGGCACTCATTCACATGCACAAAAATTTCCTTTTGAGCTTTTCTGCCTTTTCTTTCTCTCTTCCACATCCTCAGGCAACAGATTAAGTCAGCTCTGGAGGTTCTGCACAGGCCCTTCTGAGCTCATGTTACTTGTGGTTGTGGATCTGTAAGTAATGACACCCATTCCTGGAACTATAAAGAGCTGAATCTGTCTGTTAGAAGCATTAGGATAGTAGTACTATGGTGGTAGTACTCATTCTTCCTCCTTTTATTAGTGAATCACCCAGTTGTAGGCTCTAATTTCACCTTTCATGCTAAATTTCCTTTCTGAACTTTGAGAAGCATGAAGATGATTTCTTAGTAGTTTCCAACCTGTAACAATTCATCTTGAAGTGTGTGTGTGTGTGTGTGTGTGTGTGTGTGTGTGTGTGTGTGTGAGAGCGAGAGAGAGAGAGAGAGCGAGAGAGAGAGAGTATATACCTCTTGTACAGAAGTGAGCAGGCTTTAATTTTTTTATTGTTTTACTGTACAATAAAAAATTTTTTTTTTGTATTATGTATTATGCAGTATAAACATTTAACCTAACTGTTACTGTATATGTTGTTTTCCTTTCTCTAAAAACTGAGCTACACCTTTAAAGCACAGAAAATATGGAAAATATGGTGTCAGTGGAGGGTCATTGAACTGTGAAGTTGATGGTGAGGACAATAATAACTCCCATCGTCTTAGGCAGTGCGGATACATATGTGGGCAGACACACACAAAGGCGAGCTCTGTCAGGTCTGGCCTTCATCAGAGATCCTCCCTTCTGTCCCACACTAGTTATGTAAATTCCCAGCATTGTCAGTGTGTGGGGTTTGTCTACACTCCAGCTGTGGTCTGCAGCCCATCATTTGTTGTAAACACAATTTCATCAATTCTGATGCATATAATAGCCACTTATAGATGTTCCTGTAAATCCTTTCTGTTGCATGTTTACTAGAAACAGTAAGAATTTAAATTTCCACCAGAAGAGACACAAGGCAATAAAAAGTGATCCTTTGTTCAGGTTAGGGAATCATTTACACTCACTGACCACTTTATTAGGAACACCTGTTCACCTGTTCACCTGCTCATGGATACAGTTGTCCAATCTGCCAACCATGTTTGCATCAAAGACCATCAAGTGTCAGGTGTCAGACTGTCTGGTTTGAGTATTTCAGCTCCTGGGATTGATTTCTTTGGATTCAGAAAACAGTGAAGTGTCAGCAGCAGCATGTCACTCACTCTCACTCACTCATTTTCTACCGCTTATCTGCACTACCTCGGGTCACGGGAAGCCTGTGCCTGTCTCAGGCGTCATCGGGCATCAAGGCAGGATACACCCTGGATGGAGTGCCAACCCATCGCAGGGCACACACACACACTCTCATTCACTCACGCACTACGGACAATTTTCCAGAGATGCCAATCAACCTACCATGCATGTCTTTGGACCGGGAGAGGAAACCGGAGTACCCGGAGGAAACCCCTGAGGCACGGGGAGAACATGCAAACTCCACACACACAAGGCGGAGGCGGGAATCGAACCCCCAACCCTGGAGGTATGAGGCAAACGTGCTAACCACTAAGCCACCGTGCCCCCCCCAGCAGCATGTCATTTGTGTTTAAACTGTTAATGTATTTCTAGTGTAGAAACATGAAATAATATAATGATTTAGGTTATCTGAGGCTCATATAAGTATTAAAAGAACCCTTAAATGCATGTGATGGTACCTGTACCATGAAACGTAATGAAATGCATACTATTTAATAGTATACCTAAATGGAGTTAGGTATACTTTCTTAATTTATTAAGATCTAAGTCAACCAGAAATCAGCATTTTCTAAATGATTAATTTATTGATTTATTGATTTTTCATAGATCAAGGCAGAAATATAAACAATATTTCAGCTTTCAAGTAAGACATTTGGATAATACAGTCCAATTATACAGTATGTTTTGTTATTCGGGGCAAACACTCAAAGCAAATCAATGCTGAAAGAAATTAAATAAAAAAACAAAAATTGGTAGAAAGACATTCAGAGAATTCTGAGGGTAATTAGGGTAAGGTGAAGTAAACAAAAAAAATCAGAGTTAAGTGCTAAATTGATTGTTTGTTTGTATTAATTTATATATTCATTTATTCACTCATTCATTCATCTTCAACAACGTGTGTCCTGCATCGTTATCTAGTACAGTGACTGATAATGTGCTGTTGTGCTGTTACAAGCTTGTTATTTGTTAATGACTTTCCTAATGACTCAGGATGCAGAGAGTGTGTGAGTAAATAAAAAGCAGGAATGACTGAGAGGGTAAATGAGCAGGTGTGGGCTAATAAGGTCACATGAACAACGAGGTCTTTATTGCTGTCTGTCTGGAACTGAAATAGCAGCACATCATTGCCAAAGGAAAAAAAGAAATTGGAAACATGTTTCATTGCCATGGGGAATGTATCACTTTAAACAAAACCATGTCTGAAAATGTATCTCTATAAGCATCTATCTATCTATCTATCTATCTATCTATCTATCTATCTATCTATCTATCTATCTATCTATCTATCTATCTATCTATCTATCTATCTATCTATCTATCTATCTATCATTAGAATATAAAACAGTCAAAAAACAGGACTGATTAGCTATTAGACATATCACAGTCATCTTACAGTACAATCAAGACAGCATGTAGTTTATCACTTGAGGAGACTTTAACATTTAAAAGCATGGCTCTATGTCTCCCAAGCTATATAAATGTCTCTTCATTTTTTTCTCTTATTTTAAAGGTTACTACATTCTATAAACACTGCCTACTGACATGATAATAAAAATGTCTAAGTTCGTCAGCTCACATGTTTAAATGCCACCCGTGTTGTTGACCTCTGCGAGGTCAAATATCACACTCCATAAACATGTAGCCCCAGGTTTTTCCTATTTCTTGTTCAGGTCCTCTGAGGTTTTGCCTAATGGGTGTTTTCCACTTCCCTGTACCATAAAAGAGGTCACTGTCTCCTAGAAGAAAAGCACTTTGTTGAAAATAGAGATATCCTCTATATCCTTTGTGATTTTGGAGCTAGGAAAAGAAAAAGATATCTTTTTTTAGCAAGGTGAATATAATGCTACATAATTCAGTGTCATATGTGCGAGTTAGATAAAATGCAAATTGTAAAATATGTTGCTGCCTTGATGCTGGATGCTGGATGAATCAGCTGGTTTAAAGGTTTAAACATTTCTAGGAATTTGCCTCTAGCAAATTTGAAACTCCAAAGTTTGCTTGGTACCTTTTTGCTAATTACATTACCGAGGGTCAAAACTATGGTGTAATACTATGCGTTGTTTCAGTGGTTTACAAACACAAACATAAAAAACCCTCATGTTTACTTTGAAACAAACCACAATGTTCATTAATCCACCAGTGATTAAGCAACTTCTTTCCCTGTTTAGTATTTTCTCAATGGTAGTGCTCCAGATTCTTGGGATGAAGTAAAGAGGTTTGTAAAAGATGTGCTAAAACGTTTCCGGTGTTACAGAATTTTTTGGGAAAGATTTTGTGTGCATGTGATTCTTGGTCATCTGAAATTTGGCGGTTAGAAAGATTTATCAACAGTTATTCCTAATCTACATAATTTCTAAGATCATAGTTAAGCAGTCTAATTTTTATTGGGTCCGATTTAATCAGTTAATTAAATCAACAAAGTCACTGATTCATAACAGGTATTAATTGATTGCTTAGATCCTTTAGAACGAAAAAGTCTTGCTAGTCTTACCATGACCCTTTTGCACACCATACGTTGCATACTGCACATTGGAACTCTTTTCGTACTGGTCACTTAACATATTTTGCACATTATCATGTATATAACACATCTAAATTATACACAACATATATTATATACAGCATATTTTTCCGCATTCCTACCCCATTCATTGCATTTCTTGTATTTTGTATTTATCCTCATTTTTTAAGATTCATAGCTCTATGTTTATTGTTCATTTTCTCTTTCCTTATTTATCCTTTTATTGCACCTTCTCTTTTCACTACAAGAAACAGTCGCAAAACACATTTCACTACGTGTCATACCGTGTATGTTTATCTATGTGACAAATAACATTTTAATCTTGAATCTTTATAAACTAAGTGCAAATGTGACTAGTCTAGGGTGTGGGCTCCTACACATCTGTGTTTAGGTAGTCAGTGGGGATGAGAAGGTTGAACTTAGGGCCTGGAAATGATCCAGAAGTTTCTTTTTTTCCGACCCCACGGCAGCAGGTTCTAATTCCCCTCTGGTAGGCCAGGTTAGGCTGGAGAAAGTGGGGCAGATTTGTTTTCTTTTTATTAAACTGGCATTTGGGGTATTCACATCTGTACTCTTGAACACCCTTCTCTTCCTCCACATGGGCCGCTGGATGGGGAGAACAAGCCAAGGAGTGAGTAGAGGTGCAAAGAATGAGAGGTTGTGTTAAAGGACATGTACTTCTCCATTCTCCGAGGAGCAGCTTCTTTCCCTCCCTGTCTGTCCTCTGTCCTCATCCTTTGATGTTTTCCATCAAAATTAATAATGCATCTCTGATTTCCACCCCTTCCTGACCCCCATCTTCAGATTTTCCCTTCCACATTTGTTTTAATACGTCTGCCGCTTTAGATATACCTTTCTCTCTCATTATCCACCCTTTCTCGAGTGCTCTCCTCATCTTTCTGCTATTCTTCTCTTGCCTCACTGTCAGAACCTTGGCTCAAGATTCCACACATGCCTTTAATTTAGGAGGGAGGCAGCCCAGGAGTGCAGCTAGCTTACAGCTCAGGAATTTTCCACCCTCACCCCGATCGTAGCACACGCTTGCTGATGGAAGGAGGGAGAGAGCGAGAGGTGTGAAGCTACCGCCCAGTTTTTACCCCACTGCTCTGACATGGCCTGTTTACTCAAGCAATATCAAATTTAAAAGGGAGAAGGTCATTATAAAGGAGCTATTGAGAAAAAGAGAGGCAGAAGGAGTAAAGGGAATGGCTGAGATGGAGTTAGAGTGCAGAAAAATGTTTAATTCATAGTTAATGAAAAATAAATATGATTAATTACTTCCGGAAAAACAAATTACTCTTTTTCTGATCATTGACATGCATACACCTTAAAAAAAAAAAAAAAAAAAAAAAAAAATATATATATATATATATATATATATATATATATATATATATATATATATAAAGCATTCTTTGATTTAACCCACCAATACTTGTAAAAACTGAATAACACATGGAACAACTTTAATAAAACACCTAAAACTATTAACTATATGAAGAACCATTGAGGAACCCTTAAAATGACATCACAAATCCGTTCTGATCCTATGAAAAAGAAAACGCATCTGTCAGAAAGTACTATTTTTGGATTTCAATAAATCATAAGAAAATGAACCCACCCTTAAGACTAACCATAACATTCCTAAATCTTTTCATAAGAACTGTTATGAATTTGCAAGTCTAAGACCATGTTGCTTAACAATGACCGGTTAAAAACACAACTGATTGTTGATATGGCGATAAAAATGGAGATAATTCAGGTTATCGTGCATTAAGGGAGTAAGCTGAGCCAAAGTTAAGGAAATATTTTTTTGTATTTATTGTGCTCCTACAATACCCAAAGGGATGATGAAAGGAAGGCTACTAGAGGTGGGGGAACTACAGGAGACTCACCACATGTGATTACTCTGACTCGCATCATTCTTGCGTGTCTCACTGTCACGTTGTACACACGTTTTCCCTGACTGGAAAGCTTACGGCTCTCTTTTATTGTGAATAAATGAATATTTACTTCAGCTGTTTGGCTATTGTGCTCTCTGCCTCACATTCCTCATCTGCTAGTTGCCTGAGCTTGAATACACTGAATTTAGCTGATGAAATCTTTCTTTTTCAGTCCGTGAGGCTAGATGGAGAGGTTCAGGACAGCTCTGGTGAGGAGTTCAAAAGAATTGAAATAGTAATTACAAAGGACTTTGTGAGTGGCTGAATTGTAGGCTTAACTAGGTCACTCTCTTGCTCTCTTTGCTCCATTCAAAACATTTTTTTTTCTCTTCTGTATTTAGTCTGACTGGAAATGTTCTTTATTTTAAAGTAATTATCTAGGACTCTTGGGACTCTGAGACTCTGCCTTCTGTACCATGAAAAAGGATGCTGAAATGCTTGTTGATTTTTCATCTGTAACCCATTTAAAACTAACTTCAAGTTAAATGGCCTGTATCCAACTTGTAGTATTATCAGATGAATTATACGCTTTTTATACTCTATTGTGAAATTTCAGCTTTTGGTACCTAGATACTGACTTTAACCACTGATTATTAACTTAAAGTTTGGCTTTTTGTCAGTCAGAAGGACGCCATGCAACAGTTTGTTTTGAAATTTCAACTGCAGACCTATTATAAATGAACAGCTTGGGGGAAAGAATGCCATTGCATGTTGTTATTATGTACAGCATATTATTATGAACCAAAACTATTTTGCAGTCTGTAAAGTTTTCTATTACAGTATAATGGATTTGAGATGAACAAGTTAATATGCCATTCAGCTGGATACTCTCCAATTTGAATTAAATGCTTAGATTTATCCAAATCTTTTATTTATCTTTTTTGGAAATGTTGTACTATATAGATCCCATTTAACAGACATTGTGACAGCTCCACTCAGTTTATTCACCCTCAGCTATGCGTCGTTACTTTATGTTCTAAGTATAATAAAACGTTTGAGTAGGTCATCTGGATGTTAAAAAAATCAGAATGAATCAACCATAGGCATGTGAAGAGTTATCCTCAAAAATGAACAGTTGGAAACATTGTTAAAAGAGTAGGAATGAACAATAGCAACAAATCTGGCCAGCCATAAAAAAAGCACAATAATAGAAAATGGTTTAACATTTTACTGAACCTTAAACTTTCTTTCTTTCTTTCTTTCTTTATTTATTTATTTTGTGTTTAAGATACCTTCTTAAACCGCATCCTTTTTATTGATTCACTTGAATGACACCTGTTTATCGTTTAACTTCATTTTATATACAGCCCGATATAACATTTATCATAATGTCACTACTTTGCTGAAATATATTTATTCATGTAGTAACCTCTTGAACCATGTGAGTTATGGAGTGACCTTTTCCTGTTAAATATGAGAAATATATAATCTGCCTGGATGTTTTCGAGAGTGCACTGAGAAGCAGTGCAACCAGATCTCACATGTCTCAGATTTTGAATGAAGTTATGAAGAAACCCAACACTCTTAATGAAGATTTAAGATGTAAGATTGCCCAGTTATGGTTTCATTTAAAATCCAACATGCCACAAGACAGAAACAAAACAACAACTTATCTAGTTGTTTTGGGTCCAATTACTTAAGGCCTGCCTCCTAGTTCGTTCTATTTCATTGTCTGTCATCAAGCCAGTTCCTTGCCCAATGAGCCAAAACATGGGTGTGTGCCATGGAAACTCTCTCTCTCTCTCTCTCTCTCTCTATCTCTCTCTCTCTCATATATATATATATATATATATACCTGTGCAATAGTTTTATTTGCCACTAATGTGAGATTCTGCTTATTTGTTCTATTTTCAGTCACTTCTTTGTCCTTGTTTTCAGAAACTCTTTACGGGTGGAAAGGACACTTAAGGGGTCATTCCAGAATGGTGTAATCCATCATCTGAGAGTGTTTGTACTTTTGTGCTTTTGGTTCTCTCCTATATAGATTATATTTCAATATAATATTGTCATATAGCCACGATCCTCATTTCTTGCCTCACACATTCATTTTGCTTCTTCCCTCTGGACTGTTATAATGAGAGTGTTTAGTTGCTGGTGAACTGATTACATACACATCTCTCTCTCTCTCTCTCTCTCTCTCTCTCTCTCTCTCTCTCTCTCTCTCTCTCTTTCTCTCTCTGAAGACAGAATTTACCAGCTTATAAATATAAGACAGTAAGACAGGAAAGGTCAGAGGTTAATACACTGGTCAAATGGTCCTTAAGCCTTGTAAGTCCCACTTCAGGTTATATGTATGATTTTGGTTGACGGTGGGTCACGGGTCACATACTTCAGCAATGACACACACTTCACAAAAACAAGACCTAAAATAACAAATAGTGAAACTTTAACATGATTTGTAATAATAATAAAACTATAATAATATAATGGGCAACGCAACATTCTGTTATTGGAAAATAAAATCTGTCCTGAAGTCTCTCTCAGACCGTTAGTCTCCCTAACTTCACCAAAAAACAATCAGAAATTGCTCTTTGTTTCAATAACAAGTTTTCGATGTATTAGGCTGAGGTTTTGTGGAGCGTCCACCATAAAAGTCCCTCATTTTAAATAATAACATATAATGACTGGATTATATATTTAAAACCTGTGATTTTAATTACATCTGGCAGTACAGTCTGAGCTGTGCTATTATATATATAAAAAAGTCTGACAATCATAGCCAGGAATTCAGACCTTACATAATTCCTATGTCTTCCCCTGTGGAGTCTTTCCCCATGGAACTTTAATCAAGTTCTACTTTGTAATTGATGTGGCTTTGTGATGGTGGGGTAGCCAGATATGCTGAGGAGAAATCATTTACTATTTAGAGACCTGATTCCATGTGATTCAGATAATTATCATGTTTCTGAGGGTGGGATGTCACTAGACGTTCCGAGGAAATTCTAAAAATAAGTGTCAATTTCTGCTTTTCCTGTGTATGGCTTTGGGTGGAACCTCTAAACAAAAGGTTGCAATAATACAAAAAAATTGCTTGGTCATTTTGGTGATAACAAAACATGTATATATGAATGCTAATGTGCTAGTTTGCTTCAAATAAAGTACCTAAGACAGTTCAGATGAAATCGAATAGTTTTTAAGTACCCCTGTTCACTACATTTTCTTTTGATCAGAATATGTTTTACCTGAACATCAGTAAGATGGTATGCTGCTCTGGATACTTGTTTATATTTATAGATTTCTGGCCTGAAGGATAGCCTCTGTTCAGTAATGATAAGGCTCAGATATCTATCTTCTCATTGCTTTTATCTCCTGGAATGCTGAGGCTATCAGGCAGCATTCCAACACTACAGTAAATGGAAATCTGTGGTCATGGGAGCTTTGGAGCTACTCTAACCAAGTTTGGTGACTTGGATAGATGCCACTAAAAAAATCCCAAGTTTAGGGAGAATTTTTGCACTATAGCAGTAAGAGACTGGGTTTTTTCAAGAGATTGGGCTTTAAGACTAGGCTTTAGGGTGAGTACCCAGAGAATAACCTGTAAATGAGGTTTTATATCTTTTTCCATTATTGTTAATATGATCATTGAGGTGAGACACAACTGAGGCATTCTTTACAATTTTCTTTACATCCTTACAGGGATTTCTGATCCTAGATTTTTGCCATTAAATAAGTGGGTTTTTTTCTTGTCTTATGGAAAATAACCCAAATCTTGCAGGTGGTCACTGTAATGAAAGAGAGAGCAGAGTAGAAACAGAGATCGTTCAGGCAGTGTTGGTGGTCTGGCTGTAGCATTGCGTGCACACTTTATGGGGCAGTTGAGTCGGCCAGCAGGAGGATGTAGCGCGGTTAGCAGAGATGCTCGCACAGAAACTTTGAACCATTAAAGTGGGCATTAAAGAGGCCTGCTGCTGGAATCCTTCTAATAATGGAGACCACCTTACACAGCTATAGCTACAAAAATACAGTATATCTTATGAACACTTGGATGGTCATATTAATTGATAGAGTAAACATCTGCACAATTTTGTATTAGTTTAAATGCTAACAGTATTTGCAGTTTTCTATATTTGGTTTGTTTGGACCTTTTTTTTACTTTGCAACCTTTTGGGCAACACAGTATTTAAGTGAAATTAAGCATTGAACTAAATCATTGTCCATTGTTCTGTTCAGATCACACTAGCGAAAAATGTGCGTTTAAACCATGTGCTAGTTGCTTTCAGTGGGTACCGCTCTGTCTCTTATCTTTGTATGTGATCAGCTTACTGTACATAAATCTGCCCTGACCACAACAACTTTAACTCTCCCATTCCCACACCACTATTTTGTGTATCCTATGTGTTCCTCTTGTGTTTATTCCAGCAATTATAGATTATAGTTAACTAAAATACAGTTGATTAAAACTTAAAAGATAACCACAAAATTAATATTACCTGATGGTTTATATAATGTGATTAAGTTTCAAAAAGAAAGGGCATGTAGTCTTTTACTTATACTCAATTTTGTATTAAATCTTTTACTTAAGTGTACTCTAAATCCTCAAAAGTTTCATTCTGCAGCTTTATGTGAAAACTGAAATATCCATAAATCCGTCCGTTCGTCCATCCATCCATCCATCCATCCATCCATCCATCCATCCATCTATCCATTTTTTGAACCCCTTATCGTATACAGGATTATGAGGAACCTGAAGTCTATCCCAGGGGACTCAGGGCACAAGAGGAAAACACCCCTTGTGGACAGGTTGCCAACCCATCGCAAAGCGCAATCACAAACAGACTCTCACACACCCATTCACACACAATGGACAGTTTATAGATTCCAGTCAGCCTCTTTGGTCTGAGGGAGGAAACCCCCGGAAACACAGGGAGAATATGCAAACTTTGAAAAAACACAGGCCTTGGATGAGAAACAAGCAGCCAACCTAGGAGTTGCAAGGCAGATGCCGCTAACCACTAAACCACAATACATCCAAAACTAGATTAGAAAGGCAGAAACAAAATCATATACAATATGTCTGTTTTGCATCCCAGACTTCAATATTCAACATTCAATATTCACTTTACAAATCAGACACAATCCTTGAAGCAGCTATAAGATTAACTTTTAACTACATATACCAAGAATAAATATTAAATTATATATTCCCTGTAATCTTAAAAAAATATGACTACATGATTTAATGTCCCTAATTTATACTAAAAAAGTACAAAGAAAAAGTTCCATTACGGTTTCTTCCACCCTTTCAAAAATATGATCTATTCTTACACCAAGAGGGTAAAATGTCACAATGGAGACAGAGACTCTTGCTCGGCTTTATTCTCGCTCTGTCTGTCTTTCTCTCTTGTTTACTTTGCCTTGCCTCACTGGAGGAGCCTTCAGGCCACAGACCACTATGTTACACTTGGACTAAAGAACACTCTACCTCATTGCTTCCTCCCCCTCGAGCACACTCAAAACAATATTCAAAATCCCCTCCCTACTCTACTGTATGTATATCATAGCAGCTAAAATAGAATGCTTACTTTAACTCAAATTCAGTTTACATTTATTGTACAGACTTTGCTTTGCCGACTTTATCAACAGATGACTTAAGGAATAAGGAATGCAGATAAAAATGTGTTGGTGGGCTGCTGAAATAAAAACTATTTCAACCTGGAGCAGGGATGTTGGTAGGCATGAGAGGAGTATAGACTATGGCGGGTTTATTTAATGATATATGATGTTTGGGTGTGATCCTAAGAAAGGATTACACTGATTACTCACTAGTAATTCTAGGAAATGGAAAACAGTAGTTTTAAGGGCGGTGAAGAGGAGGCTAATTCAGGAAAATAAATACAGTATTGAGTAATGTCTCACTGTTTTTTAGTCAGTTTCTTGTATTTTTGATTTAGCAACATAACATTCTACAATTTTTAAAGCCTTTTTTTCTTTCTTTTTTTCATTCATTCATTCATTCATTCATTCATCTTCTACCGCTTATCCGAACTACCTCGGGTCACGGGGAGCCTGTGCCTATCTCAGGCTTCATTGGGCATCAAGGCAGGATACACCCTGGACGGAGTGCCAACCCATCACAGGGCACACACACACACACACTCATTCACTCACGCAATCACACATTAGGGACAATTTTCCAGAGATGCCAATCAACCTACCATGCATGTCTTTGGACCGGGGAGGAAACCGGAGTACCCGGAGGAAACCCCCGATACACAGGGAGAACATGCAAACTCCACACACACAAGGTGGAGAAGGGAATCGAACCCCGACCGTGGAGGTGTGAGGCGAACGTGCTAACCACTAAGCTACCGTGCCCCCCTTCTTTTTTTAAATTTATTGAAATTAAATAATTTACCAATTCCCTTCCACATCCTCTACTATAATGTCATGTGACAGCTAAACACATTTGGAGAAAACTACTAAGTTCAATCTTTCACATACATAAAATCATGAACACATGTAATTGGCCAGTATGTCTCTGATTGACAGAGGAAAATGGTCAATTTTAGTTTCTTGGACTATGGTGGATATGGCAAAAAAGATCAAATTAATTTCTGATATTAATCCTTACCTTATGAAAACAGATAGTGTTTATTAAACATTAACAAATATTTAAAAAATTTACTCTTTTAGGCTATTTTAAATTGTAATATGTGTAAAGAAGTTTCATTCAATGATGGTTTAAAATGATATGCTCTCAGTATAGTTTACTTTTCTCAATTTGCTTTCTATTACTTTCTTTTTGTGAACTAAATAGTCATGGTATGAATTTTACACAATGTTTAGTGTTACGACAGCTCAGTTTTTTCCAGTGCTATAGGTATATTTGTCAGTGAAAATGCATGGCCCAGTGCAAAGCAGCTGCGTGAATATAACACTATACCAACATGCACCATCAACCGACCAGATGTCCCTGAATTTAATCCTGGAGTCTGTACACACAGCTGAGCCGCAGCCCTCCAAGCTGTGCAGAGCTTCCTAGGTTTCTCACTTATTTCCAAACTTTCCATTGATATAGACTGAATTATATGTCCCGTGTGAGCGTGTGCATTATACGTGGAGATTTTGAATCACTTTTCCTGTCATCCAGAATAACTTCATCTAAACTGTCTCTTTTCTCGCAATATTATCACTCAGTTTAAACTGACCCAAGCTACAGTGAGAGAGAAATGGAGAACAATGTGGCAGTACCTGGTACTGAAACTGAATGAGGGTGACATCATTCAGGTCCAGTGCTAATAGACATATAAGTTTGCTAAATAAAGCAATTTGATATATATTCATACACAGCTTTAGATTAAGAATCTGACTGTAGAAATGTGCTCCTTGGTGTCTGAGAGTCTAATGTTATTTCACACTGCTAAGTGGGTGTGTGTTTTACAGTCCAGTGATAGTTGGAGCACTGACCAGACTGTAAACATTTCAGAGTCCTGCACTCACGTGTCAAAACACACAGCATAGCCTGTCAGTGACCCAATAGCCTTCTATTGAGTGAACAGACACTAAGAATGTGTCTACTTCTCTAATGTAAAAGTATGGCAAGAGCACAAAGACATGTCACGATACAGTATATTATGGAATATTATTTGCAGTTCTGTATATTCTAAATAAGTATATTCTACACATTCCACACTTGTTTTGTATATTCTTTTTTCTGTGACTTGGATTTTGAATACCCTTCATTTTGAGCAATTACTCTAATTGTGGAGTGGGATGCAAATAACTGCTGTGGTGACCTTTAAAATGTCCCAGAATTTTCCTGCTTGGGTTTAGGTTTGTAGTTTTCTATAAACAGGATTAAAGAAAGTAAGGAAATAAACAAAATTGCAAAAATCAACTCAATTATAACTCCTATGAATTTGTTCATACATAGTTAAATATTTATAAAAAATAGTTTGTTAAAATTGCAAGTTCATTATTCTTTGACTTACAATGTATAACAGATATTAATCTCTGAATATTAATCATTAAGCACTCATTAACACGGTGATTCTCATTACAATTATTATAATAATATATAATTATCTTATTATCGTGTGTGTATTTTATGTACACATCACATTTGTGAACATGCTGAGAGTCAGCTTAGTTAACATAAGGGCATCAATACCAGATGAATGTTGGATATCAGCAAACATTAAAAAGAGAAAAGTTGAGATCAGGGTATTTCGAGTTGTATATAAAATCTGAGGGCAATAAAATCCAATGAAATTATAAAATGTTCACTTAAATTTTCCAGGAATGATTTTTATATTTCTTCTGTGGCTTGTATTGTCTCCCTCTCTTTGTCTGTCTCTGTTTTCCTTTCTCTCACCCTATATTTTGGTCTCTCGATTAAAATGGGGAATCTCCTTTCACATTTCTCTCTCTGAAACAGTCTGACATCATAGTTGGCAGACAAAGGGTCTGTGGTAGTCATGTTGAATTAGCCAAGATGTCTGATGTGTGCATGGAGAACAGGAAAGCCCTGTTTAGACTCAGTATTAACATCAGTCTTCAGTGACCTGAAAATGAGAATCATTCGCACCTGGTATCGGCCTTTCTTGCATGTATCTTCGGTATTCACTTATGATTGTATTCAGTGACTCTTAACAAATCTGACAAAAGCAACTGGTGACACTACACCTAAAAAAGTCCAATACAAAAACAAAGTGTATATTTAACTATTTGGTTGTTTTTGTAAATAAATCTGTTGGATGCTCAGATACACACACTGTCACTGGTAGGATATTTTGTGCTACCAACCACACAAACCCAAAGCAGCCACAAATTTAAGGTCCACTTAGTAGGAGCATCAGTGTTTATGAATGAAAAGCTCTAGTCAGATTGATCACAAGTAAAGAATTGCTTCACCTTTTTTTTTATTTGTCTTTATTTAGCAACATTTTTACAGCCATACAGTAGTCTATTAAAAACACCATCTCTTCATATTCTTGTTTAGTCAAATAATGTGAACCCTTATGAACCCATAAGTAACTGTAAAAGTTCACTTAACGATTGTTATTTACTGCATTAAAAAGAAGTTACATATACTGTACATATTTCTTTAAAACCTATATACAAAATGAATATATATTTATAGCATTTGGTAAAAAAAAAAATACTGGACATTATGTATAGAGTTCAGATTTTACCAAGTAATGGTTTTGTTCTTTCTTTCTTTCTTTCTTTCTTTCTTTCTTTCTTTCTTTCTTTCTTTCTTTTTTACTTACTTACATGAACCGTGAGAGAAATCCTTCTAAAAGACCATTTCTTTTTCATATACATGAATTGGTATCAGCTGCGTTCAGGTTTAGCTCCATTTTCACACCATAAAATAGACACTGAAGGTGGGTTAAGTGTGTACAACCCACCCTGAATATCTTATAGTTCTTTGCTATAGCAGTTCGCTGTATGAGATTGTGGGTCTGTAGTACATCAAAGTTAATCAGCTTGAAGCACTGTACTACATGTAGGCAGCAGTTCAGAAGTCAGTTCAGAGGTGAGCCAACACTACATGATCCTCATGTGTTAAACGCAGCACCCCTGCCCCATCATCCCCCTCCCTGCCATGCTTCTTCCTCCTTGACCATAACCAGATGCCCCAACTGAGGGCAGAAGTTTAAGCACATCTCATTCTCTTGGTCTCTAATACTCGACCCCTCCCCACCCCTCAGCCTCTGCTCCACCCTACACACATCTGTTCTGAGTTACTGTGGTTGCTTGCGCAGGAAAACACAGTTGCTTCAAGATTTGCTGTGGTCAAGGTGGAAGTGGAGGAGGAGAAGTGAATCATGGGAGGTCTGCTTGTCGCTTTAAGGGTATTTTCTTGCCATATTATGTGGTGGATGAGTATGCAAAACCACCATGGCACTACAAATATCCACTTTGTGTGTTTTCTGTGTAACTTTGTATGGGGGTCGTGTTTGGAGAGGGTGTTCGGACTCTTTGGGGTTTGCAGAGCCCTTTCATATTTTCACAGCATTTTGTTGAATCATTCATTAATTTAAATCCTAATTTAATTGGGATTTTTCAGTTCCACTCTATTTATGTTTGTGGCTTAATTTAGAGATACTCAATGAATGTTTAATTTAGTTAAACAAAGAGGCTATTGTGACATGAATCAGACTCTTTCCTTTCTTCTTTCCAGTTTTTTCCGGAGGAAAAACTGGCGAGATTAGATGCTGTGGCTGGAAAATGGAGAGCAGTTTCAGCAATCCCCTTTGTTGTGATCAGATTTCAAACAGATTTGCTTTTTTCATTTACTATTAAAAGTTTTTAAAATACTGTAAATCTTCCTCTGTTTTTATATATTTCATCATTGTTTATAATTTAACATCATTTTATGTTTCGCTTCACCACACTAAAAAAATGGAGATTTGTAAAATAACTCCATAAAATAATGACAATAAAAATGGGCACTGAAGAAATCCTCATACTGCCTCTATATTCCTGTTTCTAGACAGGAAACTTTTTATCTCACTAAAAATAACCATCAATATTCAAATTTCTGCACTACAGCATAAGCAAATATACTGAACCACAATATTTCAAAAATGTTCCCTTTCGTTGCTTGGTTTCATGTGTCAGCTACAATAAGTTTGGTGGTCATCAGAGGGTCCAGGCCAGACAGGCCTGAAGAATGGGTCAATTCGTAGCTCTGTTTGGTTATGGAGACATTTCCTGTTCTGGTAAGATGTTATAGACCCAAGTGACCACAGGACAATGCAAGTGTTCTAAAATAGCTACGCTAAATTGTAGGTTCAGAATAGACCAGTGGAGAAGAAAGCCTGAGTTCAGTCTTCAGTAACTGTGCGTTTAGAACACTAGTAGTTATATCATCTGATTTCAGTTTGGCCTCATTTTGAATGTGAGGGTCCTGAGAATGCCAGACATGTTTTCCTACTCAAGAAACCACAGTCTGTCTTTTTACTATTCATGGTTTTAGCATGATAGTATAAGTGCATTTGTGTTTATCAGAATATCATGTTATCGTGAAGTATAATGACTGGGTTGGTTGAATAATGTCTCTGTGTCCTCTGTTTAAAGTTCTGTGTGTGTGAGACATCACAGTGGTCTACAGTGGTATACAGTAACCTGCATATGGATTGGCTTCTGAAGCCTTTCTTCCTTCCAAATATCTCCTACCAACCTAGTGTATAGCAACAATCCTATTCTTACATTCACATGAATCTATGCTCTCAGTGTTGGTCTACTGGAGCTCATCACTTTAGGAATTGGAAGCAGAGATGTGCCATTATATTGCATCACACCCTTTCCTGGTCCTATATTATGGCTGCAGGATGTGAAGTAATCCAACTCCCAACCGGATGTGAATCAGAAACCTGAAGCATTTAACCACCTACCTGAATTCTACTCACATGATGCAATATAAAATTAACATCTTGGCCATATTGTTGCGTATCCTATCTTATATCTTTACAAATCATCAATACAGAGATGTTCATTTAACACAGGCCAGTTTTTCGAAACAATATGACCCACATGAATTTAAATACCTGCCAGAGAAAAATTTGCTTTTTGGCTAACTGGCAATGCATCATGGTGTCTTTTGTCATTCTGGACTTCCCAGTATACCTACTATACTCTAACCATTATTTGGTGTGACCATCCTTGTTGCAATTTAAATTGCATCAAGGCTATCTGGTACACAGTTCTGCTGTTATACTGCGTAAAGGAGTATGTCTGGATGGCCTAACTATATTGGATAATTTTCCATACTCTATTGAAAACTGTAGCTTTCTCATTTGCTTCCAGCCTCTGTCATGTCTTTATGATTTAAGTGTAATGGTATGCTATTGAGTGGGCACAGTGGCTTAGTGGTTAGTACGTTTGCCTTGTACCACCAGGGTTATGGGTTTGTGTTCCCATGTTCTTTTTTGGGGTTTCTTCCCCCAGTCCATATGTTGTGTCGTGTCCTTGTAGGCTGATTGGCATCTCTAGATTGTAGTGTGTGTTTGTGTGTGTGTGACTGCGTGTGACTGTGTGAGTGAGTGGGTGCAATTGTGCCCTCTGGGATATGTTCTAGACTCCCTGGTACTCTGTGTTGGATTGAAGATTCTGAGGTACAGAAGATGGATGGATGGTATGCTTCATGTATTTGGTTACTTTTTAGATACACTACACACTGTAATATGCACTGCAGACTTTGTGCCATAAACCCAAATTTTATCCTACTTTTATTGCTATTTTCAAGACTTTTTTTTTTTACTTCAGAGCGGATACTGCTTCAGTATTCCACAATGAATGAGTGTTCTAAAGTTTGTTTATTTTAACTTAAGTAGCACGGGAAATGTGTGAGTTCAGGAAACAGACCTTCCATAATGGTTAGATTTACACCAGCAAGATAAGCACCTGATAGGTAATATGAAGTCAATTGGATTTATCACAAGCATTACAGTGGTTGAGGCTCCATGACCCTGATCATCCACAATACAGATGTGCAAATGTTGTGGTGTCTCTGAAAACATATCTAGTGAACACCAAAAACAAGCTCATCCCAACCTTGAACTAACCACTTTTGTAATTCTCCCTTTGAGTACTGAGGTGGGCTGTCGATTGAGATTTGCCCACTAGATACAAACAACACACTTTCTGAGGAACATCTTACACGGATTTAGTTATATGTGCAACATCTGTGTCAATATTATGAAATCCATCAGCCTTTGTTCTTTTTAGAGCTCTCTTCCATCTGTGAACAGTCAGCCATGAAAACACTCAGGTATGTGGAGTTTTGGAGATTGTGTGGTTTTCTGTGTGTGTAGGGACCACAGATCAAATAATCCTTTCATTTGAAAAGACTTGGACCGATTAGACTTATTCTAATTTTTTTGTATTTGAATGATTATGTGTTTAAGGAAAGGGGTATTTCAGATTCTAGGCACCGTGCAATGCATTCACTGTGGGTCCTGATCCCATCTCTTGAAGATCAAGAGAAAACTTTTTGTCCTGGATCCTGGACATCCCCTTCATATAAGTCCTCTGTGAGGAGTTAGATTTGGCAGGTGTGCAAAGGAGTGGAGCTCTTGAGACTCTAGTTGAAGAGAATGGCAAACAGTGCTCAGATCTGGTGTAATGTATAATCTTGACGTAACTATTCTTATGTATCACACTGGCAGGCCTATTTCATGAAAGTTTATTTTTAATTACATTTGATGGCTAATTTGTAAAACTATTACTACTAATACCGGTTTGCCAACTGTCTGCTGCTAAATATGCCCAAAATGCATTGTAAATTAAATTTCTAATTCAGTAGAGAGTAGAAGTGCTCATTTACATAGACACTATCTTTATACCCTGCAGTGGGTCACTAATCTTTCAGATATAAAGGTACCAAAATGTACATTTCCTACGTTTCCTTGTTGCTGGGGTGGTACCATCAAGGGGACATTGTTTTTACTTTTAGTATTTTCCTTTATATCTTTAATGTAGATAACTGAACCTTAAAAACCAATAATGTGCCTTTGAAGCTCTGAAAGCCAATTAAAGGTACACCACATGCTCCTTGCCCAGGGAAGTTACAATAACACTAAGGGGGTTACACTACCTTTACTCTCATCAGATGCTTAGCATTCGGATGAAATGCATTGATGATGAAGATGATGATGATGATCATACATATGGTACTGAACTGTATTTTCTTGTCATTGACCGGTGCCCTCTAGGGTAAACCTTTTTGTACCTAGACTATAGAAAGGTGCAATATGCTTACCTTTAAACCCAAAAGCTGAATTAATTCTCGTCTATTTATGTACTGTACCTTAAACATTTTAAGTCACTTTAGGGTGAGGACAGATACACTAACACACCCCTACTACTGGTCTACACACACACACGCACACACACGCACGCACACACACACACACACACACACACACACACACAGAGAGAGAGAGAGAGAGAGAGAGAGAGAGAGAGAGAGAGAGAGAGAGAGAGAGAGAATGTGTGTGTGGAGCAGTAGTAGGAGTGTGTTAGTGTTGCTCCACACACACACACACACGCTCTCTCTCTCTCTTTCTCCACACACACACACACACACACACACACACACACAGAGCGTGTGTGTGTGTGCGCGCGCGCGCGTGTGTGTGTGTGTGTGTGTGTGTGTGTGTGTGTGTGTAGACCAGTAGTAGGGGTGTGTTAGTGTATCCGTCCTCACCATAAAGTTTCCCTGCTACATTGGAAGGAATTAACTTGCCC
Source organism: Tachysurus vachellii (assembly GCF_030014155.1). Lineage (NCBI taxonomy): Eukaryota > Metazoa > Chordata > Actinopteri > Siluriformes > Bagridae > Tachysurus > Tachysurus vachellii. The sequence goes on along the minus strand of NC_083461.1, from coordinate 12,174,750 downwards.
ACATTTGGGACACGCTGACAGAGAGGGTGTGCTCATCTAACCATCTCTCTCTCTCTCTCTCTCTCTCTCTCTCTCTCTCTCTCTCTCTCTCTGCGCGCGTGTGTGTGTATGTGTGTGTGTAGACCAGTAGTAGGGGTGTGTTAGTATATCCGTCCTCACCCTAAAGTTTCCCTGCTACTTTGGAAGGAATTAATTTGCCCACATTTGGGACAGGCTGACAGAGAGGGTGTGCTCCTCTAACCATCTCTCTCTCTCAGCGCGCGCGCGCGTGTGTCTGTGTGTGTGCGTGCGTGCGTGCGTGCGTGCTCGCATCTGTGTCTCAGGACTAACAGGACTACAGCAGTGCAGCTGAACGCTAGAAACTACACTACAAAGCCCGATCTCAGGTACGTGACCCATTATGCTCCATTACACTGCTGTGCCCTCCTGTGCAGTCTGAGTCTGATCCGGTTATATTTATGCGCTGTACAATGACGGTGTAACCGAGTCGTGATGAAGCGACGGGCGCGCGCACAGCTTTCTCACACAGCAGCTGAATAACAAACGGACCTCGTGTTGAGCTTCAGCTTATTTTTACTGGGAGTCGAAGCGAGCTAGTAAACATTTAAAATCGTGTAGTTATTACGCGGCGTTTGTTGGAATTGAACAACTTTCTGTGACACTGGATATTGTAGCCGTTAGTTGTGGATGTTTAGGGCACGAGGACGAAAAGGACTCTGAGGTAAAACTAACGGATTTCTCTCACTCGCGCTCTCAGATAATTATCACCGTGTTCCTTTACATTAAACACCGACTACGAATATATCTTCTGCAAACTAAGTTATTTTATTAACATGACACTTAATCAGACTGCATACAGAGATTATATTCGAAAGTATCTGAGCTACGAGCTCCAGAAAACGAGATTTTGGGAGTTGCTAGCTAAAGTTAGCTAAATGTCCCGGGACAGTTGTGAGTGTTCACACCAGGTACCTTACTTCAAAAGGGTAAGCATATGTGCTGACAGCGTGTGTGTGTGCGTGCGTGCGCGTGTGTGTGTGTGTGTGTGTGTGTGTGTGTGACAGTGAAGGAGTCTTCAGTGTGTGTGTGTGTGACAGTGAAGGAGTCTTCTGTATATGTGTGTGTGAGTGTGTATATGACAGCGAAGGAGTCTTCTCTGTGTGTGTGACAGTGAAGGAGACTTCAGTGTGTGTGTCTGTGTGTGTGTGTGTGGGGGGGGGGGGGGTGCGCTGCTCTCCTTTAGTCTCTCATTGGAGAAGTGTGAAGCCAACAAGCCATAATGTCCTCCTGCCAGAGTAGAAATGGTCGTTCAGAAAGGTTTCACTTCTCCACCATCGTCCTTTCCTCTTTCTGCAGTTAACGGTTCTGTCTGTGACCCGAGAGACCAGTGACACAGGTCTAAAACTAAAGGGAAAAGACTCAATGGAAACGAAAAGCTCCTTCACTTTTCACAAAATCAGCTGTCATAAGATGACTGGATCACTTTCTAAGCTGCCAGATCATTCTGCCATTTGTATGAACCCCTTAAACATACAGGACACTTTCGTGAGACCAGATTTATGCTTATGACTCTTATAGCTCTTGTTTTTTTTGAGTGAGTGCTTTACGGGGTATATCTAAACAATAGTGATTCTGTTAAAAGTTCACATGTACATCGTAAACCTTCATGCAGTCACGTATACTTGCATGCAGTGAATTCCAAATTTACCAGAATTTAGCTCACCAGAATTTTGATCCGTCAACATTAGAATCTGGTTTATTGGCCAAGTGTGTTGACACACACAAGGATTTTGGTTCCAGCTGTTTGTGACTCTCAAAAGTACAGACATAAATAACACTATACTACACAAGACAAGACAATACAGTATCTATATGGATGCATAGTTCACATCCTGAAGTGTCATCTCTCAGCTGTGAGTAGAAATTTATCATACTGTAAGTGTAACTTTGAGCACGATGCATAGAGCTGGAGGGTTTGGACAGATTTATTGTGATATATCTTGCAACATATTTACAAAAACGAATCTGTGGTGTGTCATAGTTAAAGTTCAGGCCAAATTAACTGGATAACAACTAGATTAAATGCCATAATTTTGCCCAGAAAACGTATCTGGGAACCTATCTAACGTTATGGCTATCGTGTTTGTTTGCATATTGCATGCTTTGTCAAAAAGATTAATGCAAAGTCCTGTATTGCAATATTATGCACTTGTACTATAGAGTCTGTAGGAGTGGAAGGAAGAGGAATGAGAATGCCTGACAAAGCCAGAAAGTCGCTTAACTTGTGGGATATTACAGTAGGCCTACGTGGCAAGCAGAGCAGTTTTTATTTCCTAACAGCACCAAATTTCTATACTTAGTCACCTAATGTGATTGTACTGTGATTGTAATACACAAGTATTTCTGGTGTGGTATTTTCACTTTAATAGTCATAAGATGCTGCAATAGAAGCACAGTGTGTTGTGTTGACAGTTATCGTATATTTTTCATTATCACCTGTCAGTTTTTCATTTAACTTTTTTTTTATAGAAAGTCTTGTTTATAGTCTTGTTTACATGCACCTATTCATCTGTTAATTTTGCTAAAAGATTCCTGTGTGTGTATAGACATCTGCCAGCAGTGTTAAAATCAATACCCCTTTCATCGAATGTCCTACAGCAGCGAGCGTCCTTCCTCTTTATTAAAGATCAATGGATGGAGCGCTTGTGTCTTCCTGCGTTGCTGATAAAAGACATTCATTCCTTCATCCTAAATGAGTTTCGTGTTTATACTTGCTGCCATCACTTGCTTTCCAAGTGTCTGCTAAATATCATTAACTAATTCTGCTAAAGTTGAGTCAGTATGAATGTTACAAGGAACAAATTAACTAAGCTTCCTCGCATTTTTCATATATGTTTAGAAAAGCGTGTCTGCATGAGGATTGATAAAAAAAAAACTCTTATTGTTAATTTAGAGCAGTAATTTACAACATATATGTCGTGCTTCTAAATTTATGATCTGTACGATTGAAACATTACTGCATAATAAAATAATTTTGAGGATACTTCAGAAAAGTTAATGCCATGCAATGGATTTAGCTTAATTTATTGTTTCAGTTTTCTGTTTTATTTTTCTGGCCCAGAAATAGGCTCCACTCCTCCACTGCATGGCACTGCTCTTTTTACTTAAGAGGAAACCTCTGAGGTATGCTTGGTTTAACAACAAAAGGTGTTATTGGTTAGGGTGAAGGTGAAATGTTTTTATTTGTGCAATTGTGATTTATCTCTCCAGGGACAATGGGCTGAAAAATGACATTCTGCTCCTTTATTTCCATACAGTAATTAGCCTATACAGAACTTAAAGCTATATCTGGCATGAATTATAGATTATATAACCTTGTCTGATTGAGGCTGCAAAACTGCTAGGAATTCATTAGAATAATATAAATGAAATAATATAAAATAGTGTAAAACATTTTTTTAAAACTTTTTCTCTAGAATACTTCACAGACCCTGAATTTGAGAAACATTAATGTAAACAAGCGAATAATAGGTTTCTATAGATAATAAAGCTTGGATCTGTGTTATATTTACTCTGTAACAGTAAAGTCTGTCCAGTGTAGACCATCATAACTCACTTCCCATTTTGCTACTGAATTTACATTACAGTCCCAAGAGCATGTGTGCTATTAGCTGACGAGTTCTCACCCTTCAGTTCGGCTCGTCCCAAAAACAAGCAAAGATAGTGGCAGTATTGTGTGAGAGACATTGATGTCCCTCAGGGAGGCTGAGAGAGAATGGAAAAGCAGGGGGGAAGCAGTAGGAGAAGCTGGAGTGTGTCAGTGTTTGTGTGTGTTCTTTTTTTTGTGTGTGTGCCAAAGAATTGGGTAATTGACTTGCAGAGGGTCTGTTTATGCGTATGCCCTGAGCACACTTTGCTCATTGTTATCATTGCTCTGTGTGTGGAGTGTGAGAGCACAGTGTCCTGAGCTGTAGCTGCATCGGAAATGGCTGGTCAAACACCACCAAAGCCACTGCAAAGATATTCCATGACTCATTGTTTTTCAATGAGTTTAACAGATTTGTCCGGATTCAGAACGGCTGTCTACATTTATTCCCAACCTCGATAAATAACTTATAGTGCTTATGTAATCAGCAAGATTATATTGCAAGTATAGCACAGGTTTTGCATTTATGCTCTGTAGCCATAAAGTATGACAGAGAAATGTGTACACAATTTAACTATTTTGCAGATTTGTCTTTAAATCAGAATCAGAAAACAAAAATATATAATAAATAATAAAATATAAATATATAATAAATAATAAAAAAATTACTTATGCTGTGTTGTGCCAGTTGCACAGCATAGAAGCTGCACATGTAGTGTTTTGGGAATTCCCATCAGATGTCATCATGGCTGAAATTCTGGCAAACAGACCAAAAAATAAAAGACCGTGAAGCTAGTTTAACAGCTCAGTTTTAAGAAATCAAACATATTTTAGTGAAATTAATGTTTTTTATTTACTTTTTTGCACCTGCAAAGATCATGTCAGGGAAGGAGTCAGTTTCACAAACACAGCCAATGCTTAAAACCTTGATAGCTAAGTGCAATTACCTTACAGTGAATGTTAGATTTTGATAAAATTGTCAGAATGCCAGAGGCTTTAAAGTACAGCAGTCATAAGCCTAATCAATTTGGTTTGTAATTCGATACTGTAGTTCACCTACTCTACAGCGGACAAACGTTTTTCAATGAAAGTCTCACTTTTTTTTTTTTTACATTTCAGGATAAGCATATTTTAAAATGTTATAGCTTATGATAGAGGTATATGGAAAAGAGACACAATTCAGTTTAAGAAAAGTTTTTCTAGGACACCACACCAAAATAAACTGCTTGTTAAGAGAGAACGAGAAGTAAAATGACAGTGCAATTTTCTTGCAATAAAAAAGGAATAAAAACTTTTATTATGTATCTGGACTATTTGCCAAGACTTTTCTATTCAGTCTATTAAAAATCTCAGATCAAGCATGAGTGCACTTGCTCTGGTTGTTTATATGACTGGATTGTTACTTCTACTGTAGATAACATTAGGAATAATCCTAGATAACAAGAAGGAATTAAGAGAAAAGTTTGATCAAACTTTATCACCCTTGATCAAAACTTATACAGTAAGAATGAAGTGTTTGCAGTTCTATTGAAATTAGCAGGAACTGCTTTTTTTCTCTCTTTTGTACCTTTCAGTGGAAAAATAAGCTTTTTACAACGTTTAAAAGCCTTCTGGTTGTGATAGCATGCAAAGTGCAACCATATGTAGATTAGTATAAAGCTGGATTATTAGTCGCAATTAAAAGTGATGAAAGGTGAATGCCTGCTTTTGTTGCCTAATGATTTGACAGACTCATATAGTAGAGGACTTAAAGACATATGGAAGACACATGGATCGTAACGCTCACTTTCTTCTGTGTAATTTCTTCTCGTCAAATTAATTGCAATGACGTAATGGTGCTGCGAGGTCTATCTGAGAGTTATTTCTTGCATGAGGTTCTTCACATTTATCATTCAGTCCAATAGGGTAGAAGATAGTATTATTTATTGATATTGTGATCATTTAAAAAAAAAAATAATAAAAATTAGGACCAGTGGCTATGTTCAGTCAAATCCTCAGTTCTCAGTCATGACCGACATATTTAGCAGACTGTAATTACCGTAGTTTTTTTTACTTCCCATTCTTTGATCTGAGCACTTTGAGGTGATAGACTTTGTCACTGACGTCTCATGCTAGTCCAAACCCCTTGATGCACGCTAATTACCTACAGACATGCTGAGCAGGTCAAAAACAGCTCTGCACCAAGAAGCAAGCTGCAGAATAGGCTAAGCCATAAGTCAAGCTCAGTACTTTGATTTTTATAGGCACCAATGCTGCTTACATCAAGATATATAGATATATTGACCTGCAAGGCCTGAATTCCACATTGATGCCAAAGATTTCTCGTCTTCCAGGCAAGTAATTCTCTGTAAATGTTACCCTATGTTTTTGTTGGAAAAGATTGTTTAACTGTGTCCTGTTTTACTTCAAATCAATATACACAATGTGTGTGTGTGGTGTGTGTGTGTGAGAGAGAGAGAGAGAGAGAGAGAGAGAGAGAGAGAGAATAACCATGAAATATCAACCATTATTGATGGTTAATTGCAGACTTAGATACGGATAAACTTGATTAAGATCTCCATTGGCTTTGGGTTACAGCATACCTGCTGACTGTGCAGCTGAAATAAGTTTTGAATCAACATACTCAGCCCTTTGGATTCCACATTTCATGCTGCTTTTAACTGTGAAATACAATAAATGACATATTGAGAATAAACTAAAGCCTTAAACATTATTGTGCAATGACGGGATGAAGAACATGTGTGTTTCTATGAAGCAGAAAGCTGGCACTGGGGTTTGTAATGTGTTAGTTCCACTCTGAACAAAGCACTATTTCCTGTCTAACAATCCAATGATAACAGCTCCAATGTAATCAGGAAGCATTTCTGCAGTGCCCGAGTCATCACCTTGCTTGTACTCCATTGTTGGAAAGCCCTTTTTTCAGAAAAGGAAAACATCAGTAACCATGGATGAGTGCTAAACAAACTAAGAGTAGTATGTTGCTTCAGCATTCAGCCTGAAGGCATAGATTAGAGTGTCTTTGTGCGTAAAGAAGCCGGGGACAATTTGGCTGGCATTATCACACTGAGGCTGAGATGTCTGACTCTTCTAACATTAGATGTAGACAGTTGGAAATGCGCAGGATTTGGTTCTCAGGGTGGGCTGTTATCTTCTGACAAAAGGCCTCTTTAATCTTTGCCTTTAGGTCAGCTTTTAGAAACCACTTTAAAAAGTAGTTTTGTCTGATGTTTTCAGTCAGCTCTGAAAGACCCGTGGTTTGAGGCTTACAATGAAAACACATCCTTGTCTTTTAATTTCAGATTTTGATTTGCATATCCGAAGGTCTTTCAAGGTCAAATGACATCAAAATACGGTCTAATATTAACAGCGAAGAAAATCAGTGCTAAAAGTAGAAAGAAGATTTATTCGTTTTTTCTCTAGCACCTTGTCAGACATGGACACACCCCTTTTAAAGAAATTTTACATAAATTATATATAAACAGGTATTTGAAACTGTCATGTAAATATGGAAAATAATACTGGATAATTTTTAATTATTGAAATGAATAAAATGTTGTCATGTACCAGGTCCTTGTTTGATAACAGAATTTAACACACAAAGCAATTCATGAAACATGACTAAGGAAATAATACATAGATACTCAAAACATGATCAAAAACAAAACGCAACCTGGGAGTCCGAACGCAACAGCAAACAATGGCTTGACAAAGATAGACACGAAAGGGCAGGTATAAATACGTTGACACATTAGGGAATAATTACAAACAGGTAAACACATAATTACATGACATTAAACAAGGTTTAGCAATCCCCTGCCAGCACCCCCTCTGGTGGACTGGCAGTGAATTGTCCCCATAGTCCTTACAAATGTATATTATCCCATCAAATTTTTTTTGTGAACTATACTCTAAAGTATGTGTGTTGTTTAATTTAAAAACAGTTATTGATATGTATGTGTATTAATTGATACAATGACAATTCTATTCTTATACATCAATCAGAGAGTCTTCACTTCCCTTTGTTTATAAATCTTTCATTCTTATACCTTGAGTTAGAGCTTTATCCTGGTCTGGATGTAGGTGTGGAAAGTTTTAGGAACACAGGGTTCAGGAACACACCCTGGATGAGATGCCAGTTCATCACAAGGCACTATAACACTTCGACACACACACACACACACAGTTTTTTTTTTGGAAGGTGGGAGGAAACCAGATAACCCCGGAGGAAACTCAGACAGAATCAGTGAGAACATATAAATCAAACCGGACAACCTGGAGCTATAAGGCCGACCTGTAACACAGTCTTCTACTTTTCCATTTTATCTTGAAATGAATACAGACTGAGAAATATTCTGGAAGGAAGAGAACAGGAAAAAACACAAATGATAAATCCCTGGGGAAAGATCCCTAGATGTTGAAGTTTGGCACGTGGGACTAACAAGACTATGTTGTTGACTTTGCCTCAGTCCTCAGGGATCCGGCCACAGCCACTGGTTCTCAACACGCTACACTTCTCTGTAATTCTCATCTCCTCAGGAAGAAGAGGTTGACCTGTCCGATATCATGAAGGAAACAATGAAGTGACTGTGGTCCAAACTGAATATGTTAGTGTGCATCTTAAAGGACAGTGTCAGGGCGTCATTGTAATCGAGCCTGTAGAACAATGATTAGGTGCGGCTAAAATGGAAATTTTCTGAAGGACACGACAGACATGTTATTGTTCTCCTTTTGGTTATGACTCATTTGTTATTTGCAGATAGATCAGGTGCAAGAACTGATATCAGTTATAGGCTATATATTTTTTTTAAGGCATCCATTGAAATTTTGGAATGCGTTTTTTTTTTTTTCCATTTTGCTACAGATCCTAGACTTAAATCAAGAAACTTATACTAAAATAAATAAACAAATAAATAAATAAAAAACCTTCACTTTAAACATTTTAGATTGATCAACAGGCTTGCTCGAACTTTCCAAACATCACTGTTTGTGTCCTGTACCACTTTTCCCTCCATCCTCCTGTTCATAGAAATGGACTCAACAAATCTCAGTAAGGCTATGAATAAGGAGTTGACACCAAACTGTCAGGGCGGTAGCTCTGGGCTCACTGCACGCCTGATGGGAAGGCGGGTGTGAGGAAGAGACCAGATGCCCTCCAAAAGCTGAGACCTAAAAATGTGTGATTTATTTATGAGTGAGCACAAGGCTTTGTACCATAGCCATGCCTCATACTCTATAGAGAAGCAGAGCCAGAATCCTAGTTTATAGAAAAAAAATGAACTAAATAAGACAAGGGAGCATTAGTGGTGTTTAAAGAATCAAGTCCTTGCCAACTTAAAAGTACACCAGTTTGAACTGAACAATTTTTGAAGACTCATCCTGCTGTACTGGGGTAGGATTGTGAAGCTTTCTGTAACATTGATTTAACCCAACATTTGTTTCTTTGAAATGTATTTATTCTTTCTCATAGTAGTTCAGCGAGTAACTGCAAGTGGCGTTGCTTATTTTTAGCATGCCTGATACAGTATGTTAGCTATAAAAATAGGTTATACATTTACAAAAGAAAATTGTAATCATCCAAATCTACTCAATCTGCACTTTTCTGAAGGACACGTTGAGAAGTTTGTCATCATTAAAGCAGCAGGCATGTTTTTAAAATCAACAGACAATTTCTGTATTACTCAGCAGAATAACGGGCCTGTTTCTTTCTCCATGTGCGGTGACAGCTGCAGCTTATTTCTACAAAAAGTAGAGCATAACTGCTGTATCAAATAGCAAGACCTTTTCAGTTCCAGTTGCCTTTGGGTGTGTGTGTGTGTGTGTGTGTGTGTGTGTGTGTGGAAACCTTATAATAAAAGTTTTTAGAGGAAACTAAACTTTCCTTGCTTTGTAGCCAAATCTGTAATGTATGTACACAAATTAGTATCTTTATAGGTGCAGCACTGTCACATGTTTTGTATATAGAGGATTTCACATCGTCTAGGATGTTACAGTAGGTTGGGACACCAAGAGAAAGTCAAGAGTCAATCCTCCAAGACTAACAGGTTTAAGTTTCCTAAAGAAAGGTAATAGCATTAGTGTTCTCTGTGCTCATAGAGCTGACACACACATGTGCCTCTGAAAGTACGGATGTTCTCAGGTTGAATAAAGGACATAGAGGTTAAATCGTTGCTTCTTTCATGAAGGATTTACATTAAAGCAGTAGATTATGAAGGTGCAATGTTTCAGTTTAGACAGAAATTGAACTGCTTGAGAAACAAAGGAGTGATGTCTAGATGCCTATGTATTAGCGATCAGGTTCAAGGCTATAAATAAGAAGCATCATTTTGAAGGGGTTTTGTTTTGTAGCACTGCTTCACATATAACAGAATCTGAACATGAAGTGGAAATACATTCTTTTCCATCCAGTCAACTTTAAACATTCTGGTTTTCGTTGTTCACCTTTTAATTACATCAAACCATGTAGTTGCTTTGTTAATCCAACCAGAAAGGGTAAATTAAATGTATATATATCTATAATCTCTATCTCTCTCTCTCTCTCTCTCTCTCTCTATCTATCTATCTATATATATATGTGTGTGTGTGTGTGTGTATGTATGTATGTATGCATGTATATATATATATATGTGTGTGTGTGTGTGTGTGTGTGTGTGTGTGTGTATGTATGTATGTATGTATGTATGTATATATATATATATATATATATATATATATATATATATATATATATATATATATATATGGGCTGTGAAAGCTTGCAGCCTAGTATCTGCTAAGCAGGTTCATGTCTAAAACTTTTATCAGTTTTCTGTGGTATTTCGGTGCTAAAGCATTTAGTTTTAACAGTGTAAGCAGACTTTCATCTGGAATCCACTGTAGCACACTACACACTGAAATCCAGAGTGCATTCCCTCCTCATTCCAAGCATTCCCCGGATAGGATCCGGATTCACAGTGACTCTGACCAGAACACAGCAGCTGAATATATGAATATATGACTGAATAAAGAAATGAACAAACAAATAAGCCCTGGTATTTAAACGGAAAAGATGGTGAATTCTTTAAAGCAATAGTTTTCGATTCATAGCTATGGAGGTGTGAGCAGTAACCCTGGTCAAAATAAATGGAGAGTAAATTATAAATTATTTTTTTGTATGTGATTGAAACACCTGTACTGGTAGAGTGTATGATGATCCCCTGTGTGTGTAACAGGACTGAAAAATAACCTCATTCTCCATACACTCTCTCCTGCTGTGGTGTAACAGAGAGCCAGTTGAGTCAGTCTGGCTGGCATGGTTTTGGTTTTCAGTTTTAAGACACTGAGAATCTCCTGCCAAATATGATATCATCGTGTCTGTCTGCAAATAAATTTACATGAATTTGTTAAAGTGCATTTATACACATGCTGTGTTTATTCCATTTTAATTGATCCCTAATGTGTTGGAACATTGTTAAGAGAACTGATTAGCTGTTCTTCCAGCTGAGTCCTTTCCATATCCTTTTATCAGTGATCTATATATATATTTTTTTGTTTAAAGATGTGCAGTGAAACCAAGTTGGAGCAAATACAAAGTAAAACAAAAGTAACAGAGTTACTCAAAGCGTGCCTGTACACCACTAAGTTAAATACAGAACAGGCTCCTAACATTTGCTAGTGTCTGGTATGCTTTGTGAACCTTTTTCAATCCAATGATTATATCTAATTCCCAAAAGGTCACTCTATCACAATGTTCAAAGGCTTGTTTTCCTGTTAGAAATTGGCTCAGGGAAGTTTGGAGCACAGAAAGACCAGTCAGACTGCAAACTTCAAGAACCTAAAGCTTGTAGCCAGAAAGGATTCTGAGGCTGAGATGTCAGAGAGATTGAATTTGTGTTGGAAAATTTTACTGCTATGATTTCCACCACAGGCACACATAAATATGGATTCACTTCAAGACTTGCTTAGTCAGTGAGCACGCATTGAGTATAAGTCCTAATTAGTATGACAGTGCTCCATTCATTCTCATTTCATTCACTATCATCTGATGTTGCTGGATTTGTTTTATCCCTGTTGATTATCTGTATAGTCAGCAGTGGCGTAACGTGGCAGCTATGATTTTTTCCTCTAATTGGGTCAGTGTGCATGAGGCATGCTGCCTTCTACTTCAGTGGGCTGGATAGAGTATCATTGCTGTGCTGAAAGAGAAGCGGGGGGTGAGACGGGAATGGGAATGGATAATCGAACAGACAGGCAGGCAGACAGCCATTGAGAATTGCTTCTCTTGTTGTAAGGTAGGGCCTTTTTTGGGGTTTGACAGTCTCGCCTTTGGGTAGGGGGCGCAGTCTTCACATCAAAGGGATTTTGGGGGGAAAAATCATATTAATAAATCTCTCACTCTCTCCCTCTCATACTTTTCCTCGTCCCATTTTATTTCTTTTCACAGTGATGGCCTCTCTGGTGCAGCTGTTCATAGACACGCCTCATCTGGAAGACGTTTAGAACTCTGACGACAACCACACACACACTTTGGACACCACAACACACTAGTGCTTAGCTATGTACAGCGTGGAGGACCTTCTTATCTCTCATGGATACAAAATCAGCAGCAACAACAATGTTCCTCCATCGCACTCATCCTCGTCCCAGGAACAACGGCCGCCGACACGCAGCAGCAGTCGGTGTGAAATCACAGACAAGCGGACAGGACATGGCTCCGTGAATGGCTACAAAACAGACTGTGTTTATGGTGGTGGTGTGAATCAGACATCATCTCGGGGTGTCCCCAGTGACACAGAGATCAGAGACAAGAACCAAAGGACAGAGGGGGACAATGCTAACCTAGTAGATGGACACTCGCCAAGAGGCACCTTGACCAGCGACAGCGGGTTAGTCAAAGTATTTTACAGCCCTATAAATTTATTTAACACAAATGTACCTGTTCATGCTGACTCAAGGACATACACAATCTCCCTGCATTTTATCACATTAGTCTTCATTTTCTTTCAGCTCAGGTTTAGGTTAGCTGGGGTTGATGAGGCATGTTATGTAATGGTGTCAGCTGTCAAGGACTATTCCTCAGTTATAGGACAAGATAGGTTTCAGTTTCCTTATTTCTCTTCATATCTTCTCTATGACTGTGAATATATTTAAGAAATGCAACTAACTTTATGGTATTTACCTTCATCCATACTTCTACATCTGCTCCTGTCCCATTTTCTCTACTTTTTTCTTAGTACCTCTTACTCTATTGCATGCATTTGCTATCTTACATCGATTTTGAAGTACATTGATCCATTTCCTGCCTCACAGGACTGTTATGTTATAAACAGTACTACTGTATATCATCACATCACTCATTTATCATCCCTTTTTACATGTTCGAAGAGATCCATTGATAAATTATAAATCCCATTAGGCTTCTGTCAGGTCACGATTCTATTCCTTTATATATTATGTCATCGACATTAATAAAATATTATGAACTCAAGTGTGAACGTTGCCCTGCTGCTAATTATAGCACAGCTGTTTCAAAGGTGGAGTCAATGCAGTGCTGACTAGAGTGTTGGGAAAATTTTATTCATGACTCCATTTGATGTTTTTTGAGGTCAGCACAAGATAATTCAGTGTACAGAAACAGGTCATTGATCAAAGATTGCCAAACACTGCACATCACAGAAAGATCATTTTAAATGGCCATATACTAACAATAATTAAAAGAAATATTGTTCATATAGCACCTTACATAAAAATATAAAGATGAAATAGTTTAAGGGAACGAACAGAAAAGTAGAGGAAATTAAAAGGTAACAGAAAGATTTTTTTTTTGTTTTTTCACTATATTAATTACACTACTTGTCTATTATTAATAATTGTGCTCACAACGTGATTTTATTTCCTTACAACTCACTAAATAATTTTATTATGCTGTTTGTGGTGCAGATTCCATGATGCCCACAGAGAGATTTACACTCATCTAAGGCCAGAGTCTGAAGTGTCTTACTGGCGGAGACGAGGTCAAGACTTCAACATGCTCCTGGACTATGTGGACATCAGAGAGCCGCAGGGTAAACAATTAGGTGGTCAACATAAAGCAGAGGGCATGCAGCGAAGACCAGAATCAGCATTAACCACTGAAGAGCATCGTCGTGAGAGACAACGCAGGGCAGACAGTGCGCGTGCCAGGGAGCGTGAACTGGCCCTCTACCAGTGGAAAATGGCAGCAGAGAGGAAGTACCAGAGTCTGGGAACAGAAGAGTGGCGTCCAGCTGTAGGTATCGGTCGACATATGTCTGAAAGTGAAGGTGAAAGATGGGCAAAGGAGCAGAGGCAGCCACGAACAGCAGAGGGTGCTGTTCCTCCCAGGACCAAAGCCAAATCTCAGTCCTTACCCAGAATGGCCATGCCCTCAGACAGCATCCAGTACTTAAGCATGTCATCCTCTGTCCAGGACCCTGGTGGAAACTATAGAATTAATGGGCACCAGTCACGAGTACCTCAAGGTCGCAATCTCAGTGAAGGGGAAAGTAGGGAGCGATGGGTTGACAATAGTCGGTCAGGTGTACAGTCTGCACCCCCATCAAAACCTCGTTTTAGCCGACCTCTTAGACCTCCATCATATGAGGTTCACCAGCAGATGCGTGGAAGCTCAGAAATGCTCTCTGGTGATTTTGTGCCTCACCCAAGAGACAGAACTCCACTGCCTTTTTCCAGACAGGATTACTTTTCACAGGAACTTGGTGGGTCGGGCATGGAGCCCCCGGGTTACATTCCTCCACCATCATATAGGAGGCAGCCTGTCATCAGGGGAGGGCACAGGACTTATGCCAATTCCATGGGGAACTACCAGTACAGGGGGGACCCATATATGCAAGGGCCTGCAATGGCCGAGGTCCAGGAGTGGTTCATGAGACAGACAGGAGTGGCCTGGCCTGACAATTACAGGGATGGGAGAAGAAGTATGCCCTGTAGGAGACAGGCATATCCTGGTTATGTAGAAGAGCACATGGGGAATATTCAGTATATACCCTTTGATGACCCACGAGTCAGACATATTTCAGGAGGGAAAATAGATGGGAACTCACTGACAGATGCTGACAAAATCAGGAATATCAGAAAAGATATCCCTATCACCTCTTCATCTGAGAAATCTCCTGAAGACAGTGCCTTTCTGCTCTCAGGAAAATCATTCAGCAGCACAGAAGCAAGTAACAGCAATATAAGTGACTGTGTCAATGAAGCAGTCATACATAAGGAGGTTTCAGGAGAGGTGATCAACTCAAAATCAACAAATGATGAAAACTCCAATAGTTTCCCAGCCAGCCCTGACTATTCAAGTATCTTCCAAACAACATCATCACAACAGAAACCTAGCATAAATCATCGATTATGTAAGACAGTAACCCAAGTAAAGACATTTGAAGCACAAACAGCAGCTGAAAACAAGAAAAACAAGAAGAAAGTTAAAGAGACTATGTTCTGTTTAGTGTCAGTCCCAGTAAACATGGCAGTCAACAAGGAAGCTACTGATCCAAATAACAATGAGAAAGTGTCGAGCTTAATAGTAGCACCTTTAGAAAATTCAGTCACCCAGCATTGTAACAAAGATATGCCAAAGATTGCAAATAGCAATGTTCAATTAATACAATCCAGCAGCTCCCTGAACACAAAAAGGACCAAAAAGGCTCCACTTCGAAAAGAGGCCATAGATATTTGGTCTCTCCAAGCAAGTGCTGATAAAGAATTGTGCTATGCAGGATCCTGGCCAGGAGACCAATATAAAAATCAGGAGACTCAGACAGGTTCTCTTGAGGGATCAAGAAATACTAATGCACAAACTACTCAAACCCAGGTTACATGCGACCCTCCATTGTCCACAGACAGTGGGACGGCTACAGAATGCAGTGTCAACTACAAGTGTCCCATAAAAGTCCAAAGGAATTTCAACCTTTCCAGTAACAGTGCATTCTACCAAACACAAACAGCTAGCAGCTCAAGTATAAAAAGCCCAGATCAAGTCATAACGACGCCTTCGCCACCATCTCCTGATCGGCAGCCTCCACTGGGAAAGAATGCGTCCAAACGTCATGCGTTAAATGGCCAAGAGGCCTTTGGCCAATTCTTGTTAAAACCTGTGAACAGGCGACCATGGGATGCTATTGGGGAACTTGAATCTTTTAACAAGGAGCTGCAAGATCTAAATGCCAAACAACAAACCACTGATCAAACTATAGAGGACCTAGATGAGGCACTGAGGAACATTTTAGAGGTAGACAACATGGGCACAGAGTTCATTAGACCTGAGTTGGCTACACACAGGATTAGGTCAGAGTTGGCTATGCATTCTTTACAGCAACATAAAGAAATAAATCCAGAACAACAGCTAAAGAATGAGAACTTAGATTTCAGGTCAGATTTAGAGCACAGAGTCGTAACTCATACAGGTAAAGATTTCAGGGAAGTGGGAAGTGCCTTCTCTTTACCGTCTGGGAGGATTGTAAATCCTTACATATCACCAAGACAAGAGATGGACGGTGGGTTTGAGAATTATGAGGTATTGAGTATGATACAGGATGACCCGAAGTCGAACAGGATGGATATTCCAGTGCCAAAGGAATCATTACTGAAAGATGTTGGACTTACAGTGTACACAGCGGTCCCAGACTCAGTGAAACTGGGATCACCTGTACTTTTAAGCCCTGAATCTCCAATGCTAACTAGTCCCTCTGACAACTCAGAAACATGTGAGGTTTTACAGATCACATCTTCAGATAGTGGAGGAGATCAAAATGCAAACAGCCCTGATTTGAGCACAAATCATAAGTGTTCAAACAGTAATATAATCTTTGCTATTAAACCTGATCATAAGAAAGTGTCAGAGAGCAGCAAAGTTAACACTGGCTCAGAAAGGTCACCTCGTAGTCATGGTGTCAGAAGACAGCATTTCACATTTTTGGCAAACTACGATAATGCTGATTATGATGACGATCCATATCTGAGCAATGAAAAAACAATAGCAGATGAACATCTGGAGGCTCTTCTGAGTCAAGAGAAAGCCAATAGCATGGCATCAGAAGATCTTAGTAATCTGTATCAAATTCAGTGTGCCAAAGTAATCCCTGTGCACGAGTCAATTGAACAAAGGGCAGCCAGGATACTGGGCATTGCTGTACCAGCTGAAGCCTTGGTTATCAGTCAAGACTGTTGCAAGCAGGATCAAGAAAATGAGCACCATGATAAAGAGAGCATGGAAAAGGCTGAATTAGTTATGCAAACCAAGACAATAAGGCCAAATGAAGAAACCCAGAATGTGAGTAGAGAGTATAAGCAAGTGATAGAGACAACAGTCCATACCCACATACGTCTGATGGAGAATGATCCTGTCATTGGGCAAGACCATGACTCTACAGAAGCTAAGTTCTGTAAGGATAGTCATTCTTCTTTAGTGTTAGATTTACCCGAGTTTCCACCCAATAACCTGCGTTTATCACTGCCTGTGACTGAAGATGAGGATCTGATTTTAAGTGTGTGTGGTGGTGAGAAAAAGGTTCCGCCTGCTGCAGACATGTGTGAAGGCCAACCGGACAAGTCCATCGTATATCACCCATCTTCTGTGTGCAGAAATGAAGAAATGTCTGCAGAGCGCATTAATCCTGCCGTGGAGGATGAGTCAATGTCATGTGTCAGCGGTTTCAAAAAAGAAATCCAGAAAGGGAGGGGAGAAGAGGAAATAGGAAAGGAAGAAACCGAAAATAGAGTTCAAGAGGACAAAGTACTAGAAGGAGTAGAGGACCAATTTGTGTCGAATGAAATGAGAGTAAATGCTGAGTGGCAAGCTGCTTTTGAGAAAAAGATAGATGAGGATATTGATAGAACTAGGGATGAGGAGGAAGAGACAAAAGAAGAAATAGTGGAAACAATAATAAAGTCACCACAGTCCATGGGTTGCTTATCCCCAGTCTCTCAGTCACGCAGTGCAACAGTGGTCAAGAGAGAAATCACACTTCCGGACACCTTTAGCATGGCCGCTGATTCAGATTCACTTGAGGATGATGAGATTCACTCTGTTTCAGGTGACTGCAAGTTTATTTTAAACTCTTATGAATTACCAAAGAACAATCTTAAACATGGCAGTCATAAGATTAAATAGTAATACAAAGGTACATAGAAATGACAACAGCGAGTACAAATGATATTAAATACAGAGAAATTGATTTTAGAATTGTGAGCACATTATAAGATGTCATTAGTTTCGATGAATCCATTAAATCATCATCATTATCATTAAACTAGGATTTTCCTTAAATGAGTCAGGGACCTTGAAACTGTGAGGTCTGCAAAGCCCCCAGCTGCCCCACTCTGCTGCCCTGCTTCAAAACTGTCAAGTGTAAATAATCAGACATTAAATTTTAAATGCATGACCATAAAGATTTGAAGATTACAAATAGGTAATGCAACAGCAGTTTAAGAAAAAAATCATTGGTCATGTTGTCTGGCTGGGATACATGACCAATCAGAGTGACATTTAGCCAGGCAGGGATGTCTAAGGACATCCTTTTTAGTCTAAAGAACAGTGAACAAATATACAGTATACAAGAGCAGTGGGGTGGTTGTGAGTTAAATATTAAATTTAGTGCAGTTGCTCATCAAACAAAAAACAAAACAGCGCCAACCAGTGTACATACTGTATATTGTACTGTACATTGTGCTAAAATGAATAGTAAAAGATAAAATCTTGCTGTATAAGGGCGTCTGCCAAGTGTCGTAAATGCAGTAAGTGTTTTCCACCACAAGGGGGAAGTATTGTCCAGATTATGGCATATAACACCAGCAAGTCCGGGTCTGCTCATAGTGATTTACAGTTTTCTGCAACACATTACTAAGTACTACTAGTAATACTATATTGATACTCATAAATAATACTGCTGCCTTGAGTTTTACCCTGGTGTGTTGAAACTGTGTAGTGCAGTGTGACTCCCAACACTAGGATTTTGAAACATCCTCTTATGCACTAAAGTTTAATTCAAATAAGGACATATTAATAAACAGTTGAACTATTAAATAATTCAGTATTATTGAATGTTCAGATTTGGTTTGGCATTAATGCAGGTTTGGTAGTAATATAGTCCATTTTTACCTTTAAAACAATGCTGAATCGATGTGTTTTTCCCACTATTCCTCAGACTCTTATGATCCCAGTCGAGTTGAGACGGTGTAAACTTGGGACATCAGCATAGCATCTCAGACTGCCCACACTGTCCTGTCCTGTCACTGTGACCTGGCTGGGAAATCAGTCAATTCTTTTCATTTTCTTATTAACTTCATTTTTGTTGTTGTTGTTCTAAACAAAAACTGGCAGCACACTTTCTCATGTTATGCATCTTTTTTACTACTTATTTTTTTAATAAAATGAGAATGATTCTGTGCATTGCATACTAAGTTGTTGAGAAGAATATAACCTGAAATTAATGAGTTACATTTACAGGCTGTAAATAGTTTTATCTGCACCAGCACAGATATAGAGCAAGTAAAATAAAATATATAACATGCCAGCTTAGACATCATCTCCTGCAATATAGCCAGTTACAGAGAAGTCAGTGCTTAATTCTATTAGCAGAAGAAAAAAAAATATATTAACTGAAACTGAAAGGTTTGGTTATAAGTCTTCCATTGTAAAAAAAAATAAAAGTATGAGTGTATATTTAATCTGTTTCATCTATTATCACCCTACAGCAATAGATTTTATCAAAGAGCACAACTAAATGTTGTATTTTGACAGCAGACATATTCATATCACGTATATGCCCATGTAGCTGTTATTAGAAACTTTGTCAAGATTTTTCAAGCACATAATAGCATTCAGTTTACTCTTGTTTTCAATATCATATACAAAACATGAGCTTGTAATTATCATTAACTAGCAGAAAATATTATATCATGTCAAAGATGCAAAAACTTAAGAAATGCGTATTTATTTTTTAGCCAGCTATCCTCAGACTGTACAAAAAGAAAATGCAACATAAAATGACTTGACATTTAATCGTGCAATTCTATTCACTTGATTACAATCACTTTGCAAATGTCACGTGTGTAATTTCCTGCAGAGTCTGTGCAGTAAACCAGCTTTCAGATGATAGTGTGCCTTTGGAAACAGAAATGTCAAAATGTATTGTGTGTCGTTTGTATATTTCATATGTCACTACATCTTGCTTGACATGTTAAGAGTATTTTGTTATTATTTACTGTCTTGCATGCTCAATGTAGTCTTCACCTGAAGTTCTCTTATTAGAGCACCATCAGTATTAGTAATTCATTTAACACTGTTATATGTTATATGTGAGGAACATGAGCAACAGCTACATGACAACTTCAATATGATACATCACACGGTCATACACTTTAAAGAGATTTGGTCCGCTCAGGCCACGATCTATAGATGACTGGGGAGAAAAGAGTCAGATGTACATTTAACAGTAAGTGGCCAATGTCATCAGTGTTTAGGTTTAGAATATAAGTGACTATGGTGTTGCTAAAATATGTTTCTTTTAATAATGCTCTCTATTTTTCGTACAGAACATGTGTGTATTTGTGTATGTGTTCTTGTGTAAGTCATTGTTGTTGTGTGTTGATTAATTATTCTGTGTCAGCATGAGATAATTAGTGTATCATGGGGAAAACTGGGGTTTAGGGTTTTGCATCTTATTGCATTTGGTACTATATAATAAAAATCATTATATTTCAAAGTGCATATTTGTATCTTCTAAAAGAAAGCATTCATATTTAAAAGTAAAAACATTATTTTTTAGAGTATTTTAAAGAAGGAAAGTGTTTATTATCTAGGCACACATTCGAAGCAACTGGTTTTAAACACAGTGTTGGGAAAAGTGCTTTCTTTGTACATTACAACAAAATATTAATTAATAAACTGTTTGCATGGACTGTGTTTGTTTGAATTGTGCTATTTTACAGAATCCTAAAGCACTATTATTTAAATTTTATTATGATTTATTTAGATTATTTAGATTGCTCACATTAAGATGTGATTTAATATTACATTAAAAGAGGTCTTAGAAGACTATTAAGAAGACTTAGATTATTATTATTATTATTATTATTATTATTTAACTTTTGTACCACATGGTATATATAATATTCTGTCATTTTATATATTTTCTAAATATTTTATTCTAATAATTATAATCATATAATAAAATTTAAATATTATACACTCTAAAAAATGATGTGTTGGATTTACTTAAAATATGTATGCACCATTTTTGCATCACACTTTTTAAGTAAACCCAACTTGGAAAAAAATTACTTAAAATTAACAAGAAAACTGTTGTTATATGTACTTAAATTTTTGGGTACACTCAACATTGTTTACTTAAAAATATAAGTAACATGGTAGAATCTGCTAAGTAACTGCAAGTTAAGTTAACTTAAAATTTAAGCTCATTTATGTTAAAAAAAGATAATTAATTGAGTTGAACCAATGTAAAATTTTAAGTTATTTTAGATCATCAGCTATTGGTCTGCATACTGCACTGCTGCTTGAATGGGTTAAACGCAGAGCACAAATTCCTAGTATGGGTCACCATGTCACTTCACTAAAATAAATTACACATGCAAATCACACAGAATAAAGCATTTCACTTTATTTTTTGAAACAGGCTGCAATACAATGGTGAAGCCTAAAACCACACATCATGAATGTACAACAAATGTGTCAAATTAACATATTTTGAACAAAAAAACAAACAGGACACTTCCTTGATGCTGCCCCCTTTGCAACACTTTCTTGCTCTGAGCTAGAAAGAGAAAAAAGTTTTATATTTAGTATGAATAGGCAAGACATTGCAGAGTCTTACTAGCATAGACCTTTTCAGTAAAAGATTGTATATACTAATGACGCATCACCTTTTTTTGGCAAAATACTCATATACTGGTAATTTATCAATACTGTTATTTAAAGATATTAATAGATCACGTTTTTGCATAATGTGCTATGCTGAGACCAGCGGATGTCGGAAGCGTGTCACGCCCTTCTGCTCCGCATTTACGCATGCGTAGAAGTTTCTCATTATTATAAGAAAAGTTAAGTTTCAAGCCAAGGTGGTAATTGAACAAAGAACTGCAAAGCGTTACACGGAGCAGGGCGGGAACAGATTCGTCAGAATTCGCCCTTATCTTACTGCAAACATGCCAACGCGATGCATGGTCATATACCTCTGAAATAAACAAATTAACCACTAGAACATTCATTCGATGGAGGCACACTGCTTTTAGGCGGACAATCGCGTGCACACTCGTTCCTCCTTTCATACAATAACTTACTTGTACAAACTGGACTTTCATAAGTATTCAAGTAACACGTTTCTAATTGTTGAAGCTAAATTCGTAGCAATTCAGAAATTCAATTTAAAAAAGTTTCTTTCTTGACCACAAACGCAAACACAAATAAACGAATGTACGTTAAAACGACAAATCTTACCTCTTTTCAGCGTCTTCGTCTCTTTGCGTTTCAGAAAATATCTTCATCTAACACTACAAACAAGTGTTTATTAATTTCAAAACCTCAAAATCGAATATTTTGCTTAGTTTATTGAAAGTTAAGCTTACCTCTTTCCACCGTCTTCACATGTGCGTCACAAAATGGCTCCAGTTTTTTCCAGATTTGCATATCACGTGGCTCACAGTCAAACTTAAAATATTATGTTATAATTACTTAGTTTTGATGCAATTTTAATACTAGTTGACGTGACTTATGTTTTTTCATTATATTTATGCATACATTTAGGTTCACCTTGTAACTTATATATTTATGTTACAGACACTATATATGCTAAGTAGAGGTTGGAAAGTTAAAATTACTTTGTTATTTGTGTTTAGTTTATTTATTTTTAAAAGTAATGGTTGTTCAGCCAACGAATCGTTTTTTAGAGTGTACCTAAAAATAATAAGCATACAATTTTCTAACTAATTCAGGTTTCTGTGGATTTTATATCATCCCGGGGCTATTACATTAGGTACCGGAGGTGTGTTTCGTCTAATGCTGCACTGTGGAAGGTGAGACGTTAATTGCCACAGGTCTGGCATGTTTAAATGCAAAAAGGTATAAATAATTGTATAATAATAATAGGGGGGCACGGTGGCTTAGTGGTTAGCACGTTCGCCTCACACCTCCAGGGTTGGGGTTCGATTCCCGCCTCCGCCTTGTGTGTGTGGAGTTTGCATGTTCTCCCCGTGCCTCGGGGGTTTCCTCCGGGTACTCCGGTTTCCTCCCCCGGTCCAAAGACATGCATGGTAGGTTGATTGGCATCTCTGGAAAATTGTCTGTAGTGTGTGATTGCGTGAGTGAATGAGAGTGTGTGTGTGCCCTGTGATGGGTTGGCACTCCGTCCAGGGTGTATCCTGCCTTGATGCCCAATGACGCCTGAGATAGGCACAGGCTTCCCGTGACCCGAGGTAGTTCGGATAAGCGGTAGAAGATGAATGAATGAATTAATAATAATAATAATAATTTTGTCTAATGATTAGATAACCACAAATACTGACTAATTTAAATGATTACTCAATACAATTGAACTGTATGTATCATTATTGTGATCGCTTGAAATGCAAAATGTCTTTCCTTTCCGTCTGCCTTATTCACATTGAATATAAATGATAAAATACTGAGTGCAGCGACGAGTTGTTCTATCAATTCACCTACACTTGAAATTGGGTTTCTGTTGGCCGTATGAACTCTCCTACATGACTAAGAGTTGTTTTATCCTGTCATTGTACAGTGAACAGAGCCCTAACCAGAGGATCAGTCAAATAATCAAATTAACCATAGAATCTCTGGCCTGTGACTGTGCATGTACAGCTCGGGAGACTCTTTTCCCTAATCCTAATTCATTTTAAGGACCCTCAGGATACAGAAGTTTCAGTCTGGACTCAGACAGCTTCATGGTAAGTAGGTTAAGAATGGCATTGCTACTGAATGAAGATACGTCAAACCACGAAGAAGCGGTTTACAGCCCTATATTTCCTCATGTTAAATCTCGGTATAGTGTTAGAAGCTGTGCAACACACTGTAATTCATATCTTTAAGCGTGAGTTTAGATAAGGCCTACTGGTTGATAGCTGTAATTTCATCCCTTTAGTGTATGTCCTTCTGTAGTTCTCTCTCTCACTGAATGCTATTTTACTCCAAAAGGTCAGCAGCCAAGATTCATTACAGCAAGTACTTTTAATTGTTGATTGAATCTGTTTTATGTGTGTGTGTCTCTCTTGTTACAAATGTAAAAAGGTTACACAGAAAAATTACCCCTTCACTCACAAAGCCAGACCCAGTGGCCTTTCTAAAACATGTAGCCAGGCAATGGGGCTACAGCACATAGTCATGCGCCTATTCCAATTAGTCTGACAGAGAAAAGACCCTCTTAATGTCTATGCACTCTCTTAGGCCAGGGCTGACTAATGTCTTTTATCTGGCAAGTCTTTCTGTCTTTCCAAAAAAGTCTTAAGGCTCTTGCTCAGATCCTGGCAGACAAGAGAGTACAAGCCGCCTTCTTCCACATCAAGATAAAAGCTCAGCAGTGTTACACGGCTCTTTGACTTGCTAGTATTGTACACTGCCAAACTGTGAAGTATTTGACATATTCAAATTAAAAATAGAAAAAAAATAAATAAATAAACAAATTAGAAACAAATTAGAAATAGTTAGGGTACCATAGGGGTGCCATTGGGGCACAAATCACACAATGACTTATATAGATTATTTTATCTATCTATCTATCTATCTATCTATCTATCTATCTATCTATCTATCTATCTATCTATCTATCTATCTATCTCTGTCTATCATGTAGTACACTATAACTGCAGTGTGTTGTACTTTATTAAAAATAGAAGTAGATGTGTGTAGTAAATTATATATTTACAATGATATATATTTACACAACTATTAAAGGTATGTTGTGTTTCATAGGAAAATACCTGTCCTTAAATTTTTCCCAATCTACTATTATCACTTACTGAGTCCTCCATAAGTCATTGTGCCAAACATCTGAAAAAGCTCAGTTTCTGCTCCTGCTTTTTACAGCAGCCATACACATTTTATCATACACATCTATTCGTTAATATGTTTTGCTCGATAAACAAATGTCGGCTCCACCTCAGCAAGCGTCTGTTACTGATTTGCTGGAGTTTTATGTGTGAAAGTTGAATTCCTGATCTCTCGTGCTAAGAGAAATTTATTAGCAGCAGCTTGATGTTACTCCGACCACAGTGTGGGGAATTCTTTGTAGGCTGAACTAAGTAGAGTGAGACTCAATGTACTGTAATAGACAGATTTCAGTAAATAACTGAATATTCCTTTAAGGTTAAATGTTTAAGACGAGCTGCTGCATGATGTGATGCCAGTGCCAAATAACTACATCCTGAATCTCTACTTCTGCTTAGAGGTTTGTATCCTACAGATGGTCCCAGATGGACACCCTAAAGATTTCATCAAAATCTCATGCCCATCTTTCCTTTAGTGTCAAATGCTACCTGGACTTCAGTACTGCGGTTGTTCTCATGAACAGTGTTTTGTGCTTATCCCAGGATTTTTATTTATTCACACAATATACTCATTCTGAACATCCTTTCAACACACTATGTACCCTAAATACTCTATGATCTTTTCTATACTGGTATACCCTAATGATTTATAAGCTGGCATCACACCAAAGAAGATTTATTCCCTTTTGAGACTGGATCTTCCTGGGGATTTCTTCCTAATGTTGTTTCAGGGAGATTTTCTTGCCACTGTTGCCTCTGAATTGCTCATTAGTGATCTAAATCTGCATCCATTGTGTAAAGCAGCTTTCTGACTATTATGGACAAGTGGAGAGGTTGGAATTAGTAGGAACTTTGGAAAAGGTTAAAGCATGATGTATGGTTTTTTTTCCCGAGGTGTATTTATTTACTATCTCCATTCAGTACTGAGTTGTCTTTAACAATTTTCTGTATCCAATTCATTTGTGTCTGTTAGTCTCCCCATGTGCCCATCCTCTCTCTCTCTCTCTCTCTCTCTCTCTCTGTCTAATTTCTCTGTTGATATTAGAGAAAGAGAGAGTAGATGTTTATTAATTATTTATTGAGAGTAACTGGAGGCCATATGCAGGCTGAGGTCTCAGTGCATTCAGTGTCTGAATGGTCTGATCTGAATAATGTATGCAGTGTAGTGCAATGGTCACGGACATGTTGACTCAAAAAGAAACCAATGAGTCAACATTTTAATCTAAACAAGTCATCAGTTCAATAGCATTATTATTCATCATCTTCCACCGGTAAGAAAAAGAGGGTGGATTAGCGTGATTACCGGATGTTGTCCTTTCTTTCCAAACATAATTTACCTCCTCCATATTTTTATTACTCCTTATAAATATTGACCTGCATGAAGCCTGTTATCTTTAGTGATGTATTATATCATTGCTCAGTTCACATAGCTTGACTAAACATGACCTGAGATCATGTTTGTTTTATATTCTACTATCTACAACGTATGACATGATCGAATGAGCATGTTGTGTATCTTTGTGACTCATACACAGCAATATTATAAAGGAATATCTGCTGTCAAAACTGGCCAATATAAACTTCATTATACATTCCTTCTCAAGTTATAGTTTTTTTTTTTGCTACAATACACACAAATACACTGTTGCCATCTAGCTATCGCGGTGAGGCAAAGGCGAGTGAGGATCCACAGTTCAAACTTTTAATAAACCAAAACAAGCAAACAGACAAAACAGGGCAGAACACTGAGCGAAACAGGAACATAGACATGAACAGAACATAACAACTAACACCAGGGAAGTGAACAAACAGAGTAGATATACCAAACAGGAACCAATCACAACGCAGAGACAATCAGAGACTAAGACGACACACCTGGGGGAAAGATTGAGTTCAATTAGTGTCCATGGCAACAAACAATTGGGTGGGGCAAACAATTAACAGCAAGGCAAACCAGCAGACAGAAACAGGGCAAAACACATTCATTATGAATTGGACTCATTACACTAGCAGCCTTATGGGCTTTTGTGTTGATCCGTCTGTGGAAACCTTAATGTTTTTATGTAGAACCCTGGACCCAGGGAACCTTACATGGTAAAACATAATAGTGATTTGTAGTTTCTGTAGATTTCAGTTTCCCTAAACATAATTTCAAGAAAAACATGAATTTGAACCCAAGAGATTGATGTGGCAGGATTTCAATTTAGTTTGTAGGACCGAAAGGATTGAAAGACACCTCTGTAGCTAACCTTAATAACTATTCATATGAATTGTGTCATGCAGCAACATTTTGTATTTTTATGTAAAGACTCGAAAATACTAATTTTCATTTACATTTTCTTTGGAGGATCTAAAGATATGACTATAACTCAATGTATGTATTATACACTTGTATTAATCTCTCTGAAACTAAATAGCTGTACATCCCTTGAGATTTATCCCAATGTCAAGATCGCATGATCTCCCTGGAGAACTCTCAGTTCTCACCATCTGGCAACAAGCACAGTCTTGGGAAACTTCTGGATGCCCATCTATCTTTGACTCATCATAGTGCTAGACTGATTTGTTCATAGCTTTCTATTTGCAACATGAATAGATGAAGAGCATCTCACCATTTGTCTGTACAGCCACTCAGGTTCAGTTTGGGATTGGAATATTATGAACTGTAGAAGGTCTGAACCTGAATGCAGCTGCAATACTTATTTATTATCTCTCCTCAAGTTCTTCCACATCATCCCATTGACCTGTTCTCTCCACTGGCTTCCTATAAATATAACTGCTCACATCGCAACAATGTGAAAGCATTGGAGCTTGCTTACAAAGCCATAAGTGGCAAAGACAATTCTCGGCACTGGTACTCATGTGCTGAAATGAACTTGCCTTTGTTGTCCATACAGCTGACTCACTGACTATCTTCTAGCGATCCACTAAGCACTTAAATGAGCACTAAGCGCTAATATGCTTTTGATGAAGACATTTCTGTAAGAGCATTTGCAGTAAATGTAAAAGTTGTACTTAGTGTCACTGAGTTTCCATTTGTTCATATAGCTTTCAGATATAGAAACATCTGCACATATTCAAAATGCATAACATTTTGGGAACACGTGTAAGTGTATTATGTAGCCAATGCATTATGGAGTCTATTAGTATTTCACTATTTATTCAGGGGAGCGATAGTTTTTTTTAATGGATAAAGTGCTTCCATAAAGACTTTTAGGAATCACTTGTATAGTCTTGCAATACTCTGTATGTCCATTAAATCTTACCAGAGGACAGAAAAAGGAGTTTCTGCCTGTTGTCGTGTTCAGCATTAAATTACTTTGTCATGTCACACTTTACAGTGATGGTGTTAATGGCTCAAATGAAAGTAGACACTCACTTTATTGGAATTTTAGTCTATTTCTGCTTCGTGAGATGCCTCAAGTGCTTTGTTCAAAGTCATCTACAATGTGATGGTGTTATCTTCAGCCACTAAAATTCTGTGTAAGTTTATCCTAGCAGAAGTAAAAAAATATCTCACACTGAAAGCCAACAGTGTCCTGACTCACTGTATAGCAGACTTGAAGCTATAAAATAATTTATTTTTCCTGAACGTGGTAAAAATGGTTTAGGAAGGTTTCCAATAATTAGTGTAGACTTTAATCAGACCTTCTCCTATTTGATCATAATATCATCAACACTTTTTGTGATGTAAAAGTCTCTTGTAGTTCTGGATATAATCTACAAAAATGGCTTTTAAGTGGTCATTTTATCATCTTGAATATCATCTTCTAATTGCATACAGATATCAAAACAAGAGTCTGTTACAGAAAAACACATTGACATCACCTTCACAAGAGATTCTCAGATCTTTGACTTATGTCTGAGTGATATCTTTTTCACACTTTATATTTCATTCTTATTATAGTTGTAATAGCCATCAGCACCCCACCCTTGTTATTCATATTCTGGTGTACAGATGTGTCTCCATCTCTCAGCGCTCTTGCATTCCTTTCTGTTTAAATATCTCCTCTCTTTTCCCCAGCGCTCCATCTATCCTACTTTCTTCTCACAACAGTCTCTATGTAGAATAAAAATGTGATGTGTTGTGTTGTGTTGTGCTGTGTTGCATAGAATATGCTGTCTGTCTTTGGGTGATGTTACAAACCATGCAACACACAAACCGTATAAATAATTCATTTGTTTGTTATGTTGGATCTTAACTCAGAATGTCCCTTTGTAATGCTTTCAGGTCTGAGGACACTTTTCATCTGAAATAGTTTTGGTTTTTTAAATGTTTTGGCTAAACTTTTTTCCTTGTTCACATTATTCTTATTTTGCTCAAACTGATATAATATTATTATTAAAAATAGTATTAAAATGAAATCTCTGAGTCTCATGTAACACTGTAAATGTGTTCAGCATTTGGATTTTAATGGACAAAGCTGTTTTTATGTTCTGTGAACGTAAACTCACATGGGGAAGTTTATAGCTTGACCTCTAGCTCTACTAATAAGTTAACAAATTAATAGTGATGCAGGGATTTCTGATTGAAAGCATTACAAAAAAGTTCTGTTTATCTCAGGTATATGTTCCTGAATTCAAATGAACATTAATTAAAGAATCATTTATGGTAATTGAACGCATCTTTGCTTCTGATCAGTATATACCATTGCAGTAGTGTAGTCCACTATTAGGCATGTGTACATTTTTCCAATCTGTATTTTTCTGTTGCATTAATAACAAGCTGGTTAAATACCTTTTCTTTGTCTGGTTTTATTCTTTCTTCTTTTTTTATTAGTAGAGCTACAGGTCTACAGCTTGCTGCATAATTAATATGGTGAATAATTACCTGTCTGTTTTTTTTCCATGTTATTTTATGTTCACTTACAGTTGAACCGATCCACCTTTTCTGCTGAATTATCAGAAATAACCCTCATGGGTGTCTCTGACACTTGAGACTGCAGTTGGTAACTTCGTATGGATTATTTACTTCTTAAAAATACAGAAATCCTTGGATACATTTGCTTTGACAACACAGACCACACTCTTTCAATAACAAAAGGATCATCACAGAGATCTCACACAGGGCACGCTCCCTTCTTCATGAACTATTCTTCAAGCCAGTACACCAGTACAAATTTTAAACAGCATTGTTTTATCAATTTTTTTCATTGACTTATAAAAACCTGTAGATTTTGATAGTCCTGACATTTATCCTCTTTTTTTAGACTAAAAATGTGACGAAAAGTATGTGACTGCATTACGTACAGAGAAGCCCGTCTCTTCCTCTTTCTCATAAGTCACTGTCTCACTGTCCTTGCTCCTAGTCAACAAAAAGAACCTTCCTGGGAGCTACAACATTGGGCATTGTTATTAGAATTTTTTTTTAAATGACAAAAGGATCTTTGCTGTATTTCTGCTTTCACCCTTATGAATGTGTTCATTGTTTTTCTTCTCTCCCATAGCAAAGTCCTACAGTAACTTGCATTTTGCTGACAGGATAATTGCTGATTTGTATAGAATTATAAAAAAGTCATTAAGTATTTATTCAAATGTTCAACAGGTGTGTTCAATAGACTACAGTTGTTTATGGGAAGTTTTCTGTAGAAAACTTATATAGCATTTCCATAGGTTCATGGGAACAGCTTTCCTTCTGAGACAAAATTATCCTAACAGAATTTATAACTTTCCCGATCCCTAACTCATACAACACACAAAGTAAAACGTCAAACGGACCGAGAGACCAAAGACCACAATTTTCTGTGCAGGATACATATGTTCCTAATGGATCAAATTGTCAAATGCAATCCAAGTCAAACCTCTGACTTTGTGGTATGCAATATGTGGCTTTGTTGCGCAACATTATTTACAGTTTTCAACAGCTGCATTTTATCTTTTCAGTCACTGAGGCGAATCCAGAGCAGGGCCAGGCCTGGCACTTCAGCTTGACCTTGACTCTTCCGAACAGCTTACTGTAGTTAGCGCTGTTTTGTTGTAAAAGAGATGAATTTGTTTGCAATTAGTTCACTCAAGCAAAGGTCACAATGAAGTAGCTTTGAGTTAGAGGCATCGGTTACAATTTTTGTAAATTCAGGTTTGTCGTATGACCGTCCAATTAATATTGAGATTTTGTTCATTTGACTGTATCCTATGTGTGTTATATAAGATATTTATCTCATGACACAGAGGAATTGCTGTTCAAGAGACTATGACAAGCACAGAGCTACAGTATATTTTGTTTAATATGTTGATTTCAAATTGTTCATTTGTAAGTTTATGTCTTAATTTAATTTATTTATTAATTAATCGTGCTGATGCTATCGACCTGCAAAAATTATGTTTGCTAAGAATCTAGTTATATAAATGTGAAGGTAAAAACTGCTTAAACATATCTAAATCCTTGCTAGCTTAGTGGGAGTTTCTAAATAGAATAATAAATGCTATGCTTTGACCAAGTTACTGAATAGCTGCATGACACAGAAAAAATATCCATAAGCCTCAGTTCAGTTTGTAATCAAAATGTCCATGATACTCCTGTGAAATCTTTAAATATAAATTACTCCCTTTTTGAGATACATGCAACAGAAAAAGCATATTTGTAGATTTAAGAATTATATAGTAGAATTTTTTTTTTAGTAGAAAGAGTTTTCCCATGTAGACTGCCCTTCCATCTCTACCACTTATCCTACGCAGGGTCAAGGGTAACCTGAAGCCTGTCCCAGGGGACTTAAGGTAAGGGACACCCTGGAAGGGGTGCCAAGCTATAATAGAGCACAATCACCCACACACACTCACAAAATTCAGTACAAACAATTTAGAGGTCATTCATGGGGAGAAAACTGGAGTACTGGAGGAAACCCCTGAAGTATGGGGAGAACACACAGGGCAGATGCAGTAATCAAACCCCAACCCATGAGGTCAAATTGTGTATTCTGGGTGTTGTTTTTATTAAATGCTTGACTTTTAATCCTCATCCTTACAGTATTTAGTCATTCCATTACAGAGTTTTACAAACCACTGAGTTGCATGATAGAGAATCTGAGTTTAAAATCAAAGTAAGAGCATTATCCTATGAAGTATAATAAAAGCATCCAAGATATGGGATTAACTGGAACAACAGCCTATTCAGACATAAACAAAGGGTTGGGCTAAAAACTTTTTCTGTTTACCCAGTCTGTTGTTAATCAATATCCATTATAGTTATGAGTTTTATAAGCCAACCACTAATGTGCACCACCCTATACAATGCACAAGAGAAGAAGAAATGTCAGCCAATATATGTCTAATAGTACACTAGGTTCCTGTTTATATCATAACAGCACACACTGTAGCAAAATTACTGTGCAAAACTACCGTGCTAGAAAAATACATGTGTCTGTGCTAACATCACCCTAATTGTGCAAGTTTGAAACCCATCAACAGCATATAAAGGTGCAGAAGTATTTAAAGGAAAAAAGGTCAGGGCATAAACGCATTTACCCACACGCACACGCGCACACACACACACACACACACACACACACACACACACACACAAATACATTATTGAGAGAAGAGAGAGTCTTCAAAAGCAATGTCTAAATAATTAAACAGGGGATGGCAGACAGTAACAAATTAAAGGTTGGTAGCACATAATTATGTATAATACAAGGCTACATTTGCAGAATATCTCATTTGTAACTTGTTGTATGATAATTGCCTAAATAATGGTTTTACTACAGTACATTGCCTTCAACGTTGCTATATAGCATACATTCTTGTGTCCTTATAAGCAGAACCTCTTTAGAAAGCGTAGCACATATAACTAGCCAAAGAGACTTTTTTTCCCTGTTAGTCTTTAATACTGAAACAATTATTTAAATGAACAAGAGTAAGGCTACATGATTTAAAGTCAGAGTTGAAGAGGAAGAGGAAAGACTTTTTCAGAGGTGCCACAACCTTGTATAAAACTTTGAAGTGGTAGATGCTGTGGAAAAAAAAGAAGAGAGGACACTAGCATGCAAACTTGGTTTCCAGTATGCAAACCCAAAATGAGATCTGGTCTAAGGAAAGGCAGGGAGAGTGAGAGAAAGAGGGAGAGGGAGTGAGAGAGAGAGAGAGAGAGAGACATTAAGTCATGTATCTCTCTCTCTCTCACACACACACACACATACACACAAGATCATTATATATAGTTATAATAATAAGAGGCTGAATTTCACACTCATTACTCTAATTGCATTATGAGGCTAATTAGTTAATGACGTCATAAAGACTAACGGTTTAGATCAGAGGATTTTATAGCAACATCAGCAATAAGTGTGTGAGTCAACCAGTAAAAAAGAGTGTGTGAGTGAGAGAGAGAGAGAGAGAGAGAGAGAGAGAGAGAGAGAGAGTGTGTGTGTGTGTGTGTGTGTGTGTGTGTGTGTGAGAGAGAGAGAGAGAGAGAGAGAGAGAGAGAGAGAGTGAGTGTGTGTGTGTGTGTGTGTGTGTGTGAGAGAGAGAGAGAGAGAGAGAGAGAGAGAGAGAGAGGGAGAGAGTGTGTAAGGTTTCGGCCCTTTAAGAGTAAGCTCACGTCGGCCGGAAGCTGCTGCAGAAGAGCAACAGTGTGGACGAGTTTGAGACGCGCAGGAGGGACTGATACACACACACACACACACACACACGCGCGCACTCACTCTCTCACTCACTCACTCACACACAGACTGAGGGACTTTCGCTAAACTTTACGCGTTAGTTCCAGAAGACAGTGTTTTTCTTTCTTTTCTGCAGAACATCTTTCCTGTATCTCTGGAGCCTGTTGTTTAAACTCCTCTGAAGTTGATGTCATGAACCGAGACTCGCCGCTTTACACAACAAACTGAAGCTCTACAAACACACACGCCGCTGGAACTCAGTGTTTTGTTTCCAGTTTTGATGCAACTTCGGCGGTAAGTCAGTTTATAAAGGAACTTTATCAGCACTTTAATCATTTGTTTAATCATTTGTCTTGCACTGCGTTTCCTCTTAATGATCAGACCCACAGTCACAATGAAACCCACTGCAGCACCTCTGATGCCTTGATTCATCTACTAACACACTTCAGCTACAAAACATCTAATGAAGTCGTTTCACATTTCTTTTGGGTTTCGTACTTTGTTGTTTTACTTTCATATTTGTAAAGAAAATCCAGTATATTAAGATGTTGGGACATGTAAAGAAAATCCAGTATATTAAGATGTTGGGACACCTCAATCCACCAGAACAGAGAACAGCTTCAGTGAGCTTTGGTATACAGTATATTCAGCAAGTCTCTGGAACTGTACATGAATGGATGAACAGCATTGTTCTAAAGGATGTTTCCTCAATTGATGTCGTCATCATCATCATCATCATCATAATCATGATGATGAAGAGCACTCTTAACACACTGGTCCAAAATCTCCCATGTGTGTTCCATTGGGTTGAGGGCAGGTTAAATGCCACAGCATATGATTTATAGACTTTTCATCCTCATAAGACCTTTAGGAAGTTTGTCATTCTGATAGAGACATAGGATGAAGGTGTTCAATCATAAGCACTTTGTATTGATTGACTTTGGAGTGACTCTTCTGTCTAAGAGGGCAAGTAGACCCAGACTATGCCAACGAAATGCCTTCCATGTCGTAACACTGTGACTTTTTTAATAGATATCTGTGTTGTGTAAAAGTCTAAGATTATGCATTAATATGCAAATTGTTTTCCTATTTATCTGGCTAGGTTTCTGCTAGCAAGCTAGCTCACATTTGTCACAAATAGGCTGAATTTAATTTTCTTTTTTTTTTAAGATTAAATAGATCATAGCCAATCCTGTAAAAATATACCACAACAACCACAGTTTATTGCTAACCTTATCTCAATGAGCTAGCTGACTGTTAGCATGCAAATTCTATGCTCTAATAAGAGACATGATTGTGTAAGAGCTGTGGAGCACATTTTGTTTTCCAACTCTGTATTGAGAAAACATCTGTCTTAAATGAGAACAGACAACTATGTGTTAACAAATCTGACTCAAACGTCAAGCAAGATCGTTGTTTTCAGCCAGTGTTAAACACTGACGAATCATGTTTTCAAACACAGATGAGTTCAGAGGAGGTTATTATCGTATCTAATAACATACTTTTCATGTTCAGCTTGGTTTCAGATGAACGTGTAAGTGTTAATATTTGAATATTTCAGATGGGTAAAAGAAAAGAGAATGCTTCTAAAAGCAGTTGTAGATGAAATAAGTTATAATACCCAGGTTTATGCTCATTCTAAGAGTGTATGGCACTTGGCCAAGCTCTGAGATTGACGGGTGATATTTGAGGTCTTTTATGCAAGCTTTCCTTTTGTATGAAGAAATGTTTAGCTTGGCTTTGGCTTTTTTTTCTTAAATGGTCACATACCAGCCCCATGTATAGCAGAGATGATGTGCTGGAGTAGTGTTATGATGAATGTGAGAGGGAAGGGGTGTTATTTAAGGTTGAAAAAGCAGAGTGGTGTTTAAAGGTGAGGACAGGGAGCACTTTTTGTAATATCTGCTGAATTGCTCATTATTTTTTTGGCATTTTTCAATAAATTATCTGTTGAAACTTTGATTTCTAGGGGGCACGGTGGCTTAGTGGTTAGCACGTTCGCCTCACACCTCCAGGGTCGGGGTTCGATTCCCGCCTCCGCCTTGTGTGTGTGGAGTTTGCATGTTCTCCCCGTGCCTTGGGGGTTTCCTCCGGGTACTCCGGTTTCCTCCCCCGGTCCAAAGACATGCATGGTAGGTTGATTGGCATCTCTGGAAAATTGTCCCTAGTGTGTGATTGCGTGAGTGAATGAGTGTGTGTGTGCCCTGCGATGGGTTGGCACTCCGTCCAGGGTGTATCCTGCCTTGATGCCCGATGACGCCTGAGATAGGCACAGGCTCCCCGTGACCCGAGGTAGTTCGGATAAGCGGTAGAAAATGAATGAATGAATGAATGAACTTTGATTTCTGTAGCTATCACCAGAGAAAAAAATCAACCAGTATGTCGAAGCCGTGTTTACTGGTCTGTTTAAAAAAAAAAGCTCCAGCTCTTTTATTAGCATACTATGCTTAGCAGTGCACATGTATGTGTTTTGGAGAAAACACTGAAGGGAGGGACTGTATTTGTTTGGAATTTGAGTTTCAAAGCAGTTTCAGCTGATCTCGGTCAAAATAGCTGATTTATACATTTAATAGCCTGGAAGTGCACAGTAATTTTGACTGTAATAGTTTTACAAGTGATATTAGTGTTATGCTGGTTTCATGCTATTCGGATTTTTTTCAGAATGTAGGCATTTTCACAAGCTTATAGAAAGACATGGACCACAGATCAATTAAATTGGACTTGGGATGCAAAAAAAAAACAAAATGGTGTATGTATGAGTATGTTGCAAGTAATAAATTTGCTGGACATTCCAGAGAAAGTTCTTTACGCTGTCCCAGACCATGTGCTAGACCAAGCGTGTACTAGACCAGGCTGTGGTGTAAAACCTTGGCATCACTGAAAGCTTTGTTTACTGCAAACTCAAAGGCATCTCTCTGGCTTGTGCTGTTCTCTGCCAAACCTGATTGCCTTTTCATCCTGCCCCAGGGTTTGCCATTGTTCTGCTCTGATTTGCAGATGGATTACTACACACCATTGAAGTCCCAGTTCACAAAGCCTTGCACAGAGCCTTTTACTTTTTGCTAAGAACCGCAGAAATATTATAGTATTTGTATTAGAGACAGAAAGTGTGTTTACCATTTAAAATATCTCTTAGGGCGGTTGGTACATACATGCATACATACATACATAAAAAAATGCACACACATATATATACATAATATTTATCACTGTCACATAATACGGTGCCCCTAAACCTGGGCGCATTCTTTTCAAATTTCATTAAAAAAATGATCTTATTTAGAACAACTGATATTTGCATGACTGTCAGAGTTAATTTTTGTACTTGTTTTACCCCAATTAAGGCTTTAATGACTGTGTGGACTCAAGCTGGAATAGACTGCACAAGTATGTGTAAAACCTTATGATCTGTTTTAGATCATGTTTATGAGTGTTGTCTGAACACATGCTTCAACAGAAGAGATTAGGCATGAAGAAGCTGACCTTTTGTTTAAAGCAGTTAACATGGTCAATATCACACATTTGCTTACATTTAAATAGGTAGCTAGAATTTTTACATTTTGCTGTGTTCATTTTCGTTTTTTTTCCCCAGCTTTTTTTTTTTTTTTTTTTAAATTAAGTGAGAG
This sequence comes from Tachysurus vachellii, assembly GCF_030014155.1. Lineage (NCBI taxonomy): Eukaryota > Metazoa > Chordata > Actinopteri > Siluriformes > Bagridae > Tachysurus > Tachysurus vachellii. The sequence goes on along the minus strand of NC_083461.1, from coordinate 12,137,857 downwards.
AATAAATCCCAGAGTTGTGTCCATCACTATATATCATGAGAAATTCAGTAAGGCTGAATGTGTTTGTGACCAGCACTTTAACACTGATATCCATCACTCGAGCCCCTGCTGTGTTCAGAGCTGATGACTGGAACAGGTCAATGAACTGAAGGTGCTTAGAGCGGTCAAGTTGCTCTTCTGGCCAGCTAATTAATCCCTCTAGCATGGTCAGAGGATGTCGATGCAGCCAATTGAGCTTGTTTTTGTTATGAGGAGATCTGGTGCTTTGTTATTCCCATTCACTTTTACAACATAAGGAAGGATATGACCTACATAAGGAAATATGATTGCCTTTTTAAAGTAGCAGTGTGTAGAAAGGTCTCCTTTCTCGATAATACCATAGCAAGAGAAATGTTTATCTTTGGAGGCTGATACAGTAAGTAAATGAAAGAAAAAGTACAAATCTACAAATATACTGAATTATATATTATGTTATATTATGTGGGGATTAAAAACCTATCTAGGTGTGTGTTACAGGAGAATAATCATCAACGGAGGTGCTGATACCAAAATAGTGATTAGTTTTTATAAAGGCATGTCCATTTGATTTTTTTCATATTGTATGACACGAATTTGCCACTAATTACATTTATTTTTATATTTTACATTTATTGTTGTACTTATTGCCTACTCTTATTTGCTGTGAAAACTTTTATATAACTCTTTTGAAGTAAAAGACTCACTGAAGACTTTTTTGAAGTAAAAAAATAAAAAAATATTCTTATAAAAAAAAATCTTATAAAAAAATAAACAAAAAAACATTTAAACAAAAATTAAATGAATGGGCTTTCATTAATCAGAACCAGAAAACTTCACGTAATGCATTTAGTTTGAGGTATACATTACTACTTCTCATACTTTTAGTTACATAGCATGCCATGAATTCCTTAAACTTTGATGTTGCTTTAACAGTATTGTGCTAGAGCACAGTTCCAGGACATCCCTCAATCCTGAATTACAGCTGACCCTCTTACATAAGCTTACATCATCGATAGAGGCCCAGGAGTGGGTGGTAGATGAAGTTGGGGAACAGATGGATTGGGGCCTCAGCCTACTCCAGCAAACTCTCCCTCACTGAGAGGCAGCTTGAAACCTCTGAGACCTGCTTTTTTTTTCTCAGGATGCTCATTTAGCATATGCTGTGACATGCAGGTGCTCCTGCTTTCTGCATTATGTCCATTATGTAGAAATTTATTCTGTAAGACTTCACAAACATGACTGGATGGAATGTGTCCCGAATTGCTTAAGTGACGTGACATACAGCTAAGTATGGTGACCCATACTCAGAATTCGTTCTCTGCATTTAACCCATTCAAAGTGCACACATACAACAGTGAACACACACATGCACCGTGAACACACACCTGGAGCAGTAGGCAGCCATTTATGCTGTGGTTGGGGGGGTTCAGTGCCTTGCTCAAGGGCACCTCAGTCATGGTATTGCTGGCCCAAGACTCGATCCCACAACCTTAGGGGTTAGGAGTCAAACTCTCTAACCATTATCCAATAAATTTTATTTATTTATTTTGTTTTATTTATTCCCCCAGTCCTGAATTTATATAGCTTTCTGTCCATTTGTCACTTTCCAGGTTTTAACATTTAAAGCTGTTATTGTATGAAACTTATCTGTATGTTTGGCCACTGCAAAAATATTTAGACGCCTGGTTCAGGAGCTTGTGTCAAATATTAATGAAGAGACTTTCTGATGTGCACATTAAACAGCCTTCATTCACACTGAATTGCTAAAAAATGCAGAAAATGTAAAACAGTCTACATTCACAGTAATAAAGTTGTGTGTCAATGAGTGTAGCTGCTTCTGGCTATTTCTCGTGATTGTTTATGGCAACCTATATTAGCTGAGCTGTTTTAGGACCTAGCTTATTATTTAGCTAATTAGAATGATAGTTAGTGGATGGTCATGTAAGGAAGCAAAGGTGAATCCTCGGCACAGTGGGCCAATCATGTTAATATTAAAATGTACAATAAAAATGTTTTTGCTCCTGAATTGTTCACACATGGCTCCACCCTATAGAAATGAACTTTGTTAGCTGCCCCTCATATATACATATAACCAAGCTTTACGTAACACACATCTGAAGTTTAAGGCGGATTTTTTCCACATTGTAAGTGTAAGACATTCACCTCGTGTGTCTATGTAGACACACTGAACAAACATAAGGTGCACAGATGTGCTGATCACTAATGAGACACTCTGGCTTCACATCATGGATTACTAAACCTGGAAAAAGTGCTTGTGTGCCGGTTTTAGGGAGTACTGAGCTTGCTTTTGTTTTTCTTTACTTGATAGCGTGTTATAAATGGGTCACTGCAGAAAGGAAAGTCTACTCCCTTGCAACATGAAAAATCAATTGATTCATTGCCATGTTGAAAGAAAATAGAAGATATTCCGCACCCTTGTTTTTGGAATTTTTCACAGTTCTAGTGAGAAAAAACTGTTAGTCAGTGTTACTAAAAGATGGTCATTTTGTGCCACATTTATTGCATGTAAAATGTTTTAAGCCAAACAACTTAATCAACCTTTTAACCAAATTTCTTTAACTCTGATTTTCTTCAAATAGGCTTCTAAGTGTGTTTCTGTCAATGCTGTCACTGTCAATTTCTGTCAATGCTGTCATTACATCTGAAATTCACAGTTCAACATAATAGGCAAAGCTTACTGAGATCTTAAAATGACAAAAGAGCAGAAGGGCACCTCCTAAGGGCAGGGTGTGTAATTCAGCGAGTCTGTTATACCGGCATAAAAAGAAAATATTCCTCCTTTTAATGTGGCTAAGAGACTGAGGGGAATAATGGCAGGCAAAATTTGACTTAAGAAAAACAGAGATCGAGATCGACTTACTGTATGTATGCAGACAACATGCAGCTCTAGATTTCTACAAATGTTCCATGATTTTGCTGCTGTAACTGACAGGTGGCCAGAAATCTGATGTTGTGTTGAAAGTGTTTTTTCTGCCTTTTCAAACAGTTTAGCTCAATGCTCTTAAACATTGTCTACATTTGTCTACATAGACTAGAATGTTCTCACTGACTATCCACCCAAACATGACACTTCATAATCCTTACAGAATATGTATGTGTACAGATCATTGATGTTTCTTTATATGTGATGACGTGGGTAGGTGCTTCTTTCTGTCCTGCATAACTGAGTGTACACTGATCTCATACTGTAGGTAGAGTCAGAGATGTGGCCGGGTTTTGATATTAAAGCCAATCTGTTTCCAGTACAACAGCACTGAAGTTTGGGATAGTGCTATGGCAACAGGGATGTCCCAGAGAGAGAGGGCTTGGGCTTCAGCTGAGTTATTCAGTTTGCGGTGCAGAACATGATTTTTCAATTAAGCCTTCTTTATTTTTCCTCTGTCAGAGTGAAAAACAGCCACATCTGGGGCACAACCAAACTGCCGCCCAGGGCAAAGTGCATGCGTGCACGGAGATGTACACACAGCATACATACACTTTCTTTACTGTGTATTCTATAAATGTGTGTATGCATAACTACATAAACAGAGGATGAGGTCACAGCTGCGTTGGTGTTCTAGTGAGAGATTTATGGTTTAGGAGTGTCTTTATTTGTAGCATATTTTACTAAATGAGCCCCTATAATGAAGACCTGGATTTTCCTGACTTTAATAAATTTAAATATGATGCTATGCTTGTGTAGAGACTGTTCAAGTGATGCATCCTGGAATAGCATCGGGCTTTCAATATATTTTTCTCCTCATCAGTCTTTAAGGTCCGACGATGAAAGCTGCATTGCAACTACGTAAACCAAGCTGCCCTGGAGTCTTCCATCACTGTATTGTCACTATTCATATGAACATATTTGCATATGATTGCCTGTATTTTCATTTGACTGCCTATTCAGCCTATCACAGCTTGACTTGCTAGCTTATTAAACACTGAGCTGACACTACTGTTGCTCCTGAGCAGTGAACGTTGCTCTGCTTAGCCTGCCAAAGGATCCATACATTAGGAATGATGGCCAACAGGCAATCTGGAAGGGATTTTTACCTTTTATACAGTAGCACATCACATGTTTGTGCACTTCTAGCATGCTGCTAATTTTCACATTTCTTATCCATTCCATCAGTAATAGTATACATTCACCGTCCACTTTATTAGGAACATATGTGCATCTAATCAGCCAATCATCTGGCAGCAGTACAATGCAAAAGAAACGTAGGCACACAGGTGTTCCTTATAAAGTGGACACAGTGTGTGTTTCCATTTGCTTGTTCTGTCTAAGGTTTAACCACTTTATTGGCTTTGTCTTTAAGTGCATAATTAGTATTTAGAACATTTTATTTGTCTTGAGTATATTCATACTTTTAATGTATTAAAGTTCTGCTAGCAATTATTTTTATTTGTTCAGCAGGGATTCCATCTCTTTTTAGAGAATGAGTAATAAAGCATCTTGGTAAGTACAGGTGTCCGTTGCAGTCAGTTAAAGTGTGCTGCAGTAAAGTGTGTGATTTTTAAAGGTGTGTTCACATCGGTTAAAGATGTGATGACGTTCCAATACAAAATGAGTCGCCTTGTACAGCTACAAAGAATGTGTAGAGGCATTTTTTGCTTACTTTGTGTACCAAGCTAAAACCTGTTTCTCTCTCTCTCTCTCTTTATTTTTTGAACATGACTACAGTCTTCCTGAAAGCACTTGTATTTTTATAGCTTCATCCATTTCTGCTTGTTATACTAAGCGGGTAAATATTTGCTAATTAAATGTTTGTATGTAAGACCACTGTGGTGTTATGTTGCATAATATGGTTTTTAACAGTTTGAATAATTTTTGTCACATTCTTTTTTGTTCTGCTAAGTCATACTAAATGATTCTTCCTTTCTGAAAACACAAGCATCATGCATATCTATAATGAGGTCTCTTTTAGATTATTTAAATGTATGATTGTGCATGTAATTTCTTTCTGTCTATACCCACAGTCTTGTATTACGGTTTAGGAAAGTGGAAAAAACTGCTCAAATTGTGTTAGTAAGGCTTTTGGCCAGCTTGATCTGCCAGAACAGCTACAGGGCACACCCTGGTACTTAATCTACATAACTTTAAAAGTGCACATAAAACGTGGTCTAAAATATCTGTCTATATAAAAGTCGTTGACTGAGTTGCGATCTGGTGATTGTGAGGATTTTTTTTCATCCTTGTCAAACCATCAAAGTAACTTTGTATTGATTCGCAGTTAGGCTTTCCTCTACTGGGACAAGTGAACCTGAACCAGCAAAATGCACAACAGAACGATTTCCCGCATGTGTGTTCGGTATATTTTCCTGTTTACGATAATTCTGTTGTGTACATGTTTTAAGGAGTAGAGAAGGCCCAACATGATTATCTGGAGATGAGATGATGCTTGGCTTCTCTCATCTGGCTCTCGTTCTTGGTCTGTATGTTATTTATTATGCAGTAATGGGGTTCAGAGCTCCGTCAGTGACCCATGTGGATTATCTGAGGGCAGTTACGATTTTGTGATGTGGCTCATTATGAAACATAAGCTGTAGAAGGTCTTTTGACTTCTCTCAAAGACACAAACAAGGTTACTTTGAATTACTTTACTTGTCAGTTGCTGAACAATAGCTATTTTACATGAAAGCAACAGTCATTACAATGGCCATAATGACTATTATTATATATATATTTTTTTTTAAATAAATATGTTTTTATTTTGCCCTCAAAGGAAACTTAGCATTGCTGCCTGCATGCTGACTTTGCTAGATATCTATACAGGAACTATTGACACATTCAGTATATATTTGTCATAAGGATCTTAATCAATAGTTCACATTATATCAAGATTTAGCAGATTATTTTTTGGAAAGACTTACATAAATTGTTTAATTTTTTTTCCAGTACCAGCCAGTGCTTGGTCTCAGTGTAGTCTCTACAGTTGTTCAGTTCATATGAGCACATCAGCACCCTCTGTGTCCTTAAAAAGCTCACAGCTTAGCTTTTTTGTATTATTTTTTATTAATTAATTTATTTGTTTAAAAATTGTGCTTACAGGAATAAAGCAAATGAACCTAGAAATCTAGATTTAAGTACTGATCATCACGCACAAGCACCTAGCAAAGACACAGTCGTGTAACCTCACTACTTCCGTTCTGCACGAATGTCTGTATAACTCAGTAATCTTCAGTGTGATGTTTGTGACTGTGTTAGAGCTGTAGCATGACTGACTGTCACAGTAAACCTACTGTACGGGTATTACACATAACTCCTATTCTCACATTGTATAAAACAAAATATTCCAAGCATGTATAAAACAAAATGCGTGTAGTTGTCCTAATTACACACCCACCTCCAGCAGCATTATGCAGGCATATTCGGCTGAATACAAGCTTCAGTGTGACTTCAGAAGAATGAAGCAGCAGTGAATAAAGAACACGTGACGTAAATGTACGAGGGAGATGATTGAGACATGGCAAGTGGACAAAAGAACCTCTTTCAGCTCTTGTGTGTTGTTTAGTGGTACAGTAAAATGAGCAAAACAAGCCTGTATTCATCTTTTGTGGATATGAAAACAGAAGATTATTCTATTTGTGTGAAAATATATTATCTGTGCTCATTTTTTGGAATACACTTTTATTTTCTCGTTTTTGTTCTCTCACTCCTCTCATATTAAAGTGGATACACATTAATCTGCTTTATCTTCCTTGGCTTCAGAACAGTTAAGATACAAATGTTAATATTTTTCATGTAGGTTGTGAATGTAAATAAAATCTGTCTTGTTACACAAACACAGATATTTGAGGTGTGCGTGTGTGCGTGCGTGCGTGTGTGCGTGTATGAATTATTGCAAGAGTGAGCACTAGATGGAGCTATTATAGTGTATAAAAAGGTTGATGTAGATGTAAATCTCTTGCTTTCAGAATCCTGTTTTAATTGAAAATGATCTTCAGTAGTATCTTACTGATTATGGTCTCATAATAATGCCCAGAAAGTCTGAATCCTTAGCTTAACTGAATCCTTTATAGTTTTATAAATGTTAACAGTATTTTAAATACTGAACAATCAAAATTGTTCCTCATAGTAATGATTACCAATCTACTACATTACTACTACAGTACATACATACATACATACATACATAGATACATACATTTTTTTTTTTTTCCAGTTATGTCAGTTATCAGTTATTTATTATTATTATTATTTTTTTTTTTACTGGGTTTTTCTAGTAGTGACGTTTCTATTTATATGGCTCATAAAAGCCCTTGTGGTTTTTAAGTGTTTACTGTTGCAGCCTCATAGCTCCAGGATCCCTGCCTTGGGATACTGTCTGTATGGTGTTTCACATTTTCTCCTCATGTCCAGATGGGCATCCTCAAGGTTCTCCAGTTTCCTTCCATCTCCAAATATATGGTGGTAGGTAGATTACCAATGCTAAATTGCCCCTAGTTGTGAATTAATGTTAATGTGTAATCACCTAGTGCCCTGAGCTGTGTTAGTGATTACTGAAGACAAATAAATGAAACTATAGAACCATTTAAAAATAAAACGTGTCTTTTTCAGTCAACTTCTTGTATTCCTTCCTGTATATTAAAGCCATTGTTTCAATTTTATTTTACTAACTAAGATTCTGACCATCCACGTACACACGGTCATTTGTATGACCCTGGCCTACATTCATCTGATCTCATGTTCCAGCTTGCACTTCACTACCTCACCTTAAATTGCCTGCCTTTAGTTGTTGGCACAGTCCGGCATGGTGAAGCAGCGGTGGGAAAGCACCGTGTTGCTATATTTGTGTGCTTTTGATTCCTCCCTGAAGCACGTTGAGCTAGCTGCCTCTCGATTTTCTTTGGGGTGGGAGGAGGGGGGGAGGGGGGTCATAAATGTCCTGTCTACAATATGTGGCCCCTTGCTCTCCCGTCGCTTGGTCTTTGACTGACATTCTGTACAGTTGATCACTCATGAAGAACTGTTCTTTCTGTTTTTTCTATATTGAAACATGTTAATTGCTCCCTGATGAAGGCTCCTCTGTAATTAACAGCACAGCAGAACAGGGACATACTGTAAGTTCTTTCTTACTTGAAATCTAAATCTATCTATCTAAATTTCAGAGAATTGACATTGTGTATTTTAAGGTATTTTCATAATTTGTTATTGTGTTTGTGTGTGGGGAAAGAGTTTAGGTATTGACTAAGAATACTGATGTTGTGGGTGTAAATAAACCAAATAGTCTATTACATCAGAGTGATGCAGCATCAAAAGTGACTCTGTGAGTCAGTGTATGTTTACTAATTCAGCTGAATATGGCGCATGAAGTTTTACCTTCATAATGTGTACATATACGAGTGGCCGGTGCTGTGGATATTCTTTGTGGTGTTGTTTGGTGTGGCAGATTATCTAGACCACCAGCCTCTACAGCTGTCCAGTGAGCCCCACCTGCTTGTTCCTCTTTAGAATATAGGAGCTAAAATAGAACACACACTTCTACACACACTCCCACCCACTCCACATGCCAGGCTTTGTCCCTGCAAGTATACACAAACAATTGTGAGCTTAGAAAATTCTCTCTTTTAGCTGCTCAGGGTAAACGACCACCAGCCTGTGTACGTTCACACATAGCAACTTGGCAACAACAAAGTTATCAGAGACCATTGATTTTCACTGAGAGCGGTGACCATTGATTACTAGATGTGGGCGACTACCAATAGGAGTGAAGACAACAGATTTCATGTGATTCATGGCAAAGAGCACACAATGCATTTTCTTCAACTCTGAAATCATACATAATTTTAGTGACAAAAAAACGAATTTGTCGTCAAAAAACGAAAGGCTATTTGCTTTACTCTCTGATAAATGTTATTACTTTGACAACCAGTAGTAGGAATACTGACTGGTGACTCCATAGTAGAGCAACTGGTGATTTTATTGCTGCATGACAGAACGTAGCTTAAGCGTTATCTGTACTTACCTCTGAGTCATGTTACAAGCATTTCTTTCATCTACACTATAACACCGAATGCCCTTTTTAAAGACTGTATTCAAAAATACACTTTAAGAAAATAAACATTTTTATGTCAGCGGAATACTAAGTTCATCAAATTTGGCAAAAGTCTCCAAGCCACACTAAACTGTAAATCCAGTAATTGTTCATTACTTTAAGAAGTAGCTCAACTTTATTGGTCTGGTTTCTCTAGCTTGTCACATTCCATATGACCTCAGCACTAAAAGGAACAAATATGCTAGAAATTATGTCGAGGTCATGGGTCGGACACTCTGTGCACATGCTGTTTTTGTTGTTTACACATTCAATGTGGACTTGATTAAGCAATGTTATGATATGGGAAATGTTAAAGCATTGTGTTTTGATTCACTCATGTTGGTCTCGATTGGGTCAGAGTGTGTTCGAGGTCCATGAAATGTATCTGTCTAATTCTTCCTTGTTTTATTTTTTTTTTTGTCAGTTTTCATATAATTCATTCAGACTTTAATTCAGTTTGTTTAAAAATTTCACTAACATTTCAATTGACATAAATTAGAGTAATATATAATAAATATGTGTAATATAGAGGATGATGCTGATAAAACAATCCCTTCCTGTGTTTTCAACAACCTTATATACAATAAAGATGTCATTGATGGCAGAGATTTCTCTTATGATCTTTTATGAGCTCACCTAAAGCACTACACACAATTTTATTTAGAATGCATCATTGACAACATGCTGTTGTCCTCCTAATCCTTGTCATTCTCTCATATACCCCTTTTAGAGATTTAATCCTGTTTTACTCTTTCACTAGTATACTGTTTACTGGCACTTTTGTCATTGTCTTTTTTTGATCCCATTTGTATAGTTTCACCTTTAGGAAAACTGACTATTTGTTTAAAAGGAAATTTCCCCATCCTATACGCTATATTCAACATATACACCAGTTATACACCAGCCTATTCTAGTTGCATGGTCATTGGGTCACCGATGCTTTTTCTGGCTCTGATTAATACACAAACACACACAAATGCATGCCTCATGTAGCCCTGTGGGTGCACTTACATCAGTGACCAAAACAAGCTTCGAGCTAGGGAAAAGAATGGACTGTTGAGCGAGGCAGCCACTCAGGAAACATCTCTCCTTATTGGGGCAATAGGTAGAGGTGTGTTGATGTGTGATCATTTTGGAAATGTGAAAAGCATTTCCTTGACCTTGCACTGTTTGTTGCATTTTGCCCACTGAAGGTCAATGAAGTTCTGAATGGACTTGCACCAGTTACTGTATATTTATTAGACTCAAGTTGCTCTCTCAGTGCTGACTGGAAAGCAAGTGACAAAAAAGTTTCCAACCAGGGTTCTTTTAAAGAACTAAAGAGTAATGAGATCTACATGGTTATTCTGCCAGCTGGACTGCTCTGCATCAAATATAAAACCAAATATAGCAATCACTTGCTAACGAAGCACAGGTATTGCATACTGGGTTGATCATCCTGTAAAGCTTGCCAGTAGTCAGGGTGGAAAACTACTAGTAGTTCCTGGCTTAATTAAAGCTGTAACCACCACAGGAACCACAGTCAGCTGGGTTCCTTGTGTCTAGCTCATTTATTATACAAATCTATCAAGTCTTCACATTTTCACAGTATGATGACCTACTCTAAAAAAATCGTTAAGCCTGTGCTAAAATAAAATGGATGAATGTATTACAAAATGTATTACAAAATCTCCTAAATGTTCTTTGAAAGATATTTTCCAGAATGAGCTTTCCAATAAATTTCTTACACTGTCAATATACATGATATAGTACATGATATTGTCTAAAAAAACTAAATAGCATTTTTGTGTGCTGCACTAAAAACAGTTCAGTAACAGCCAGCAACATGCCATTATTTATGGTAGATTTGATTGCACAATCAAAGGTTTTTAGTGCAGTCTTTGTTCTTTGCTTGGAAAAAATGAGGGCAATGATGTGGGTACTTTAAAAAATTTTGGGAAAGTGGCTCCTGGAAAAAAAAATGGATGTGAGTTATTGGGACAAGTAATTTGATAAGGTAATAAAAAGATGACCAGGTGGACAGTATGATGGGGAAAAATACATTTTAATCAGTGATGAAATAACCGTCTAATCCTACTGTACATCATGACTCACATTTACGGCATTTGTAAGTCAACCCCCTTATACATCCTTTATCTCATTTTATACAACTGAGCATAAACCTTGCTCAGACGCCCAGTGTTGGCCCAACCTTCCAATCAGTAGTCTAACATTTTAACCACTAGGCTACCACATCCCACATGCCTCATCCTAACATGAAATTGTGACACAGTACCCAGTCATCAGTTTGTTGTAGTTGCTGACTGCAAAACTTTAATCCTCAACTGTTACATTCTAGCACATTTTGGAGATTTTCTTGAACTCCTACCTTCTAGACTTGGTAATAAACTGCTGATTTGACTCGGGAGTGTTTGAACAGGAAAACCAACACGCTGTTGTCAAGCAACCCTAATTTAGTGTTTAGTCAAATTACCCTTTCATGTGTAGTCTCACAGTGCTGCCCATTCCAACTGTACAGTCTTCCAGTGTAACTTCAGCCCCCTGCCTTACCCTTTGCACTCACTTTGATGTGAGAAAGATCAGATGAACCACCCTGTGATATGAAGCTAAGATCCGAGTCCAGATTTCCACAAGCTCTGGTAAGAATATCTCCCTTGTCAGCTCTCATCCTGGATGTTGGAATGTCTCGCTGTTTGCTGATGGGCCAGCGCTCTGTTGGAGACCCCACAGCTCCATCCTGTCCCTCTGCATAACAATTATACATACACAGTGAGCACAGTTCATCTAAAATTTTCTCAGTAAGTAAATTGTTCAGCACATTTCAACCTAAAGACACAGCCTGGTCACACCATTTTTTTCTTTCTTTATCTTTCATCTCTTCTACAATGTCCAGAGAGCGTAGGACTTGTTCTACTTAAAATTAACACACAAATATAATCGAACATAACGGGTTGATTTGTGTTCATGGTGTCTAGTTCGGAGCAAGTTCTAGTAAAATCATTTCCCACTTCAGTACATTCAATATAGGGAATATTGAGAAGAGCATGAAAGCCATAGCCTTGAGTGGCTATTGGTAGTGCTCTACTGTAGTGAAATTCAAACGTTCATTCAAAATCTTTGGACTGAAATTACAGTACAGAGAACATTAGCAAGTAACAAGGTAGAAGGAGGGCAATGAAGTGCAGTGTTGAAATCAAGCTAGCTGGCATACAATAGCAAATAGTCTTGCCAACATTCTAGCCAGCAGACAATAGTGAGCAACAAGCTGAACAATAGATATTACCAAGTAGCAATAGCAACAAGCTGGCCAGCATACAGAAATGAGTTGAATTAGCAAAAATCCAATATATGCCTGTTGTAGATTACACAATACTGTACTTAAGCATTAACATAAAACCATTATAAAGTCACGCATGTGTAAAGAAGAGGCACTTTATGGTGCATGGCCATGTTGATTCGACTTCACTCCATAAATAGGGAAGGAACTGGTACAGTAGTTGAAAGGACTATCCAAAGTTTTGTTGTTGTATTTGTTGTAATGGCTTCAAACACATTATTTAAAATGCGTAACTGCTCTGTTATATTTTACACTGTTTTGGGGTAACTTAGGTAGGATCTATCTCAAGTGAATCCCTGAAGTTTTTTTTATCATTAAGATCATAAGGACACAAATAATTTGCACAATAGCATCAAAGGTTAATTTTGGATGATTTTTTATTGATTATACAGTTTTGTTTCCATAGCACCATTTTTGCAGTATTTAAACAGTAGCATGTACAGCTGTTTGGGGAAGATTTCACATAAGACCTATTGTTACTTGACATAAATAGGCTCAACAGCTTCAATCTTTACTGGATCGTAGGTCTAAAATGCTACATTAGAGGCTAACAATGTAATGACCAGACTCATTCAGCTTACCTGCATGCTGGTGCTGAACAAAATCTTGGCTTGCTGTGGCACATTTAATTGAATGGGGATACTGTTGGAAGTCATCACTAAAAGTATGAAAATGAAAACAAAGACTTGAAATCCATCATATCTTTTATGTGACAAATGTTGGCTAGTTTCCTAGTTGATCACTACCTGGCTAGCTGTGTGCTAATGCTACTTACAGATTTGCATCAGCCGTGAGTGATTGTAAGTATATAAACAATATTCATCGTGATGTCTAGCTCCTGCACATACTCACAGATATTAGGTCCTCTAGTGTTACTATCCAGGTCTCTTGTAAGTATCTTACCATGAAAACAATTATAAAAGCTTGGTATTTGCATTATAATGTTCCATTTCTAATAATTTTGGTTTACCAGCTTGCATCAAACAAATGCTGTAATCAGTCACAACAGCCAACCTCTTTTGGATAGACTACTGAGGAAGTGTCCTGATAGAATCTGGTACTGATTTCAAGTTACATGATTACAATACTGATTACATCTTTAATCATTTAGATTGCTTAAGGAGTGCAATGTCATCTGATTACTTTTGAAATACTTTTGATCTATTTTTTAATCATACTTCAGTTTAGAATAATCTTGTAGTATTTTATGTAGTTTTTTTATGCGAGCATTATTCACATAAGCTTGTCTTAAATGTGCTTCTTTAGCAAAGTCAACACGGCAGTGAACGCAAACATTTCATAAGATTCGATTTTTCACAGAGATCATTAGTTTGTTTCTCTATGTGGAGCCAGACTGAGATCTGAGTAAACCACAACTCCAAAGTGGCATGTTTTGGTTTGTACTGGAGTAATAAGATGCACGTTTTGGCAAGATAGACTTAAGATAGACATTTAATATCATAGTATAATGTTATCTGTGTAACTGTCAAGAAGATAGTGAACAAGTGACAGCATAACAAAAGTATTTCCATTACAGAATGCACATCTTTACAAAATCATGAAATCAAATGAAATTTCTGCATTTGAAATTCGACTGCATTCGTCGTGGTCAACTTCATGTGGATGTAATTCTGAAAGCTACAAACAAACACATTGTTAGGAAATGCATCTTTATTTGGTTCAATCTCAATGATCTCCAACCACCCTTCCAACATCAGATACTGCCTTAATAAAGTCATAAACTGTAGATCTATGCAAGGACAAAAGAGTCATTGATTAATTGATTTAATGCTTAGTTTCACGTGCCTCATTCAATGTAATTAGCCTGATAAATTACCCTGTATTGCAACATATAAAACTTTCATGAAGGTGTTCTGTAGGCGTCGTACACTAGCATCGTTTAACCTCAATAACCTTTAACACTTATGTTTGAATAAATTTCCTATGTAATGCAAGTCAATAGGAAATGCAATTTAGTAACACAGGCATATAAATAAAGATTTTACCTTGTTCTTTAAAAGTTACCTTGCAAGTGAGAATACAGCAGGCATTCCAAGAAAACTCACATTACTGTAATGCGCCATCACATGACTTGCAGGCCTGATTGAATTTTGGGAATATCAGGAGTCTAGTAAGTCATTTATTTGTCATGAAAGCAGTACAATTAAGTGTGCTATACTCAGCATATTCACATACAATGATTTAGTGCCTCTGCTTCAGTTGTATTCAAATAGCATAGTAGTAGATGTTAGCTATGTGAAAATACTTTGCTAAGTGAAATTTTGATATGTTGCTATGCAACACATGATTTTTTCCGTATGCGGATATTTGTTGTGTAGAAGCTGCATCAGTTAAGCTGCCTGTAAATGGTTTTCCAGTGGGTTAAAACATGACATGACAGACACTGCATGCATATAATTTGACTTGAGCTGCATTTGTTGCTTTCTTATATTTTTGTATTTATTTCAAATTACTCCATTTTCTTCTTTGTATAAGTATAAAATATATAAATATCTTTCAATCTAACAGTCTAATGATTAAAATCCTAAGTAATAAACTTGGGCTCCCTGATGTCTAAAAAGGTAAATAAGTAATCCAGAAGAAAATACCTGATGATGCATATATTTTAAATATTGTCATCAGGTTTTGTAATCCAGGTTACATGTAATCAGTCACCTTTGGCTTAACTGGTGCTTGTATCCTTCTTAAGCTGTGTGCTTGAGTTTACTGTCTCAATTTCAATTGGATCTCGTTTACAGATTTACTCCCCTGTGGAGTATCACATAAGCATCATGAGGCCAAGCTGAAAATCTGTACCCTTGTGTGCACCCATGGGCACTCGTGCATGTGCCATCAACCTTTAACAATGCATTTTACATAATGGAATGAGGTCATGCGTATGCAATGCATCTCTTGAGGCACATGCTCGAACAGGACTGTCTTATAGAGTTTATTATGTCTAATGAGAAGTGTAGACATCCTCACCGCAGAGGAATAAACCACTAAGTAGGCTCCAATTGTACCCTGACATCATATAGTCAGTGGTGGGTTTTAGTCACGACCTTATAGCATCTCAAGTGCTGATTATTTGGAGCATTAGCTCACGCTGTGGAATGTCTTTGATCTCGTCAGATTGTGTTCTATAATAGTTCTTGAAAGGGGGGTTAAGATCTCTTACACTACCTTCACATCCTGCTGTATTGCAGGGTTTCAGCTAGAAGGGAAGTACTCATGTAGATTTGAGTGACAATATTCGTTTGTGCTAAGCTTCACTTCTCCGCTCTCCTGAGATCTCGCCCAGTTTCTGCAGGAGCCATGTCTGTATGAGAGCGTGTTTGAATGATAAGTGTTGCAGTGGAAACATTGCAGGCAGGATAATGTGCCAGAAATAGTCTAGGCTAAATGCCATTCTGCATGTGCTCCAGTGCCTGACCTCTCATCAGCGCTCTTGTAACCCTTTATCCATATCACACTCTCTACCCACTTTTCTCTTGCAGGTCCACTTCTTTCTTTGATCCTTTTATACATTGCAGCTGGGTCTCATTTTACCTCCCCTCCCTCTGTCTATGTTTATTATTCATTTATCTTTTAACCACGGTTCTGTTTTATATCATATTTTGTCTATGCTTTCCTTTACTGACACTTTTTTCAAATGGCAAGCATTCCTGCTGGCTATGTCGGAGCCATCCGATGAACTTGACAAGCTCGTCATCTGTACTAGGGATAGATAATGATAATGTGCTCTAAAATTGCAATTTATTTAAATACAAAAACAGATTTTAAAGAACGCTTTCCAAAAAGGTTTTTAGGGCATCTTTGTTTAGACTAGAGCTGTGCATCTGGATTGGGATTCTGCAGAAGACACCTGCAGGCACAAGTCAGATGTAAAGCATGATGATTAAAGACCATGTTTATTAACTTCATCATGCGACTGCCTTATTTTGGATAGTTTCAATATTTCTGGTGGTTGGACCACCTAATATTTATTTATTTATTTTTCTTTGTACCTCGCCAGCCGGAACAAACCAAAAAAATAACTCTCAAAGAGCAGGATTACAAAACCCAGTTCTGAACATAGTTAAGTACAATTCTAATTGAGATCATGTCAGTATGCATAGACAAAGTAAGCATTTACAGACCATATTGACACTGCTGACATTTCAACCTCCGCTGTGGTAAAGCACTTTGGTGCAGGTACAATCAATAATCTGAACACAGATCTATCGGTACCTTGGTTGAGTTCCTGTGTCTGTATCCATGTAGCAGGACCTGTCATTATAGCTTGTTTGGAGGATGTGAGTTCCCTGAGTTTTCTCTGTGAGGAACACTACTTCGTTTCAAAGCTTTTCCAATGTTGCTCTTGTTCTTAAAGACATAATCTTGTATATAGAACACAGCTATTACTGTTTTATGTAATACATTATATACCAAAAGTATTTGGACACCTGACCATCACACCTACTGTTTATTTAACCCAAACTGTTGCCACAAAGTTGGAAGCACACAATTGTACAGGCTGTCGCTGTATGCTGCCAAGCACAGTAAGGGAACGAGCCTTGAAATTTATACCTTGAAGTTTTGTGACACTATATATTCAAAAATTCAATCAATATATTCAATTGATTGGTCTCCACTGATCCATAGTCTTCTCCATAGAAACCTCAACCCCTCAACCCCAATGAACACCTTTTAGGATGTATTGTGACCTCACTAAATTGTAACCTCACTAAATTGTGACCTCACTAATATGCTCTTGTGGCTGAATGATCAAATCACTACAATCGCTTTCCAAAATATAGCATAGTCTCCTCCTGAAGACTAGAGCGTATTATAACAGCAAATAGGTGACAAACTCTGGAACGACAAGAACTTAAATGCGCTTCATTCTTTTGGC